>NC_045152.1:5777936-5800436 GCF_900700415.2 Clupea harengus | reverse complement strand
TTTTCAGCACTGTCGGCGAGTCACTGCCAAGCCCTGTGTGTGCCGTCCTCAGATGAAAATGAACCGTACAAACCCCCCCCCCCCCCCCGAATGTGAAGTTGCTTTTGTTTACCTCGCCCTTCCTCATGTTGACGTATTCCTGCTGCCATGGCGCCGTCAGTCGTGAGCGGTGTTGTTTTTTTTGGTTGTTTTTTTTCTTCTTATGTTTGGCGTTTCGCTAGAGATGGTGCCCATCTGGACCCTCTCGCCTCTCTTCTCTCTTTGTGTATGCTTTTATAATGCGCCATAAATCCAGCTGCAGCGGCAGTAATGGAAGGCAAGGTCAACCATAAAGCAACCAGGGGTGGGTGCAAATTGGTATCCGCGCCACAGATCCCACACAAATATGTGAGTGATCGTTTTATTGCAGAAAATAAAGAAAGGGGGAGGGAGGGAGGGAAGGAGGGAGGAAAGAGAAAGAGGAGAGTGAAAGACAAAAAAAAATGGCTCATTCCAAGCATCGCACTTTCTTTCTTTTTTTTTCATCTTCCTTCACCGCGGTCCTCCGCCTTTATTTTTGTTCACAGAGAGACAGAGAGGGGGAGAGAGAGAGAGAGAGAGAGAGACAGAGGAGACAGAGAGAGACAGAGAGAGAAAGAGAGAGAGAGGGAGAGAAAGAGAGAGGGAGAGTGTGAGAGAGAGGGAGAAAGAGAGAGAGAGAGCGAGAAAGAGAGAGAGACAGAGAGAGAGAGACAGAGAGAATATTAAACCAATGCAGAGATAACCCTTGCTGGAATATTTGAAGCTATGGACAAAGAAATGTGACTATGAGAGTATGGTGCTGTTGCGTTGTACATTAGAGATAATGCCTCCTGGAGAACACAAGGCACATTGTGGCCCAGACTTGTAATATGGTGGTCTACAGACAACATGAAACGGTTTGCGCCCCTGTGTGTACGCATCTGTGTGTGTGTCGGCCTGTGTGTGTGTGTGTGTGGGAGAGAGAGTGGGGTGGGGGAGGTTGGGGGGAGGTTTAGTGCAGGAAGAGATAAAGGATGGCAGAATCTCCACACTAGTAGCTGCAGCATATGCCTACAGTGCATATTCGATGTGTGAACGCCTTCGTCCCGGTTTAGTCCATCTGATGGGGATCAGAGACCTGCCTTTTAATGAAGGCCAGTGCTTAATAAATCACCACAGGATTCTGTAAATGTCACTGGTTCGAGCCTCTTTACCTTAAAAGAACCAGCCTCTCCCCATGCGCAACTGCAGTCTGTAGGGCTGAGCTAAAACATAAAGCAGCCTCATCTATAGTTGATCGAATCAATGAACAGAGATTTTTTTATGGATTTCTTTTCTCAACAGGCAGTGTGGCCTTCAATGGCGAAGTCAAAGGGCGTCATTATGACACCCCCCATTAAAAAGCGTCTTTCTGGACATGATTGAGCGAAAGAGACAGAAACCTCTTGTGTTTGTCTATTTTTAGACGGTTCAGTCAGATATCGAGCCATGCTGGCAATACACAGGTTTCAGAAGATGAAATATAAAAGAAGCTGCAGGGAAAGAACTCGAGCCAAAGAGGCCTTCAATTCTGTGTGGAGCAGTGTGAGTTTGGCCTCGTGTGTATCCTCAGACTGGAATAAAAAAATATAGGAGCGAATGGCAGATGGAGTGAGTAAGAGCGAGGAAGGGAGAGAGAGATTTGGAGGATCTTTTTCCTAAGCTATTACATAGCCATTGGCAGAATCAAGCTCAGGCAGCAGCTTTCCCTGACCTCCTGGCTCTCCGCAGCTCTGGCCTTCTGAAGAAGCAACCACTACCATTTATTTCCTTGCTAAAAAGGCACAATCCCCAGTAGGAGCTCGAACGCCAGATCATTGTGCTTCGTTTTGGGAGGGCGACAGAAGGCTCCTCGCTATTGTGGCATGGAGAGTCACCCTCGAGTACATTTGCAGTCTCTCACGAGAAGACAGAACCCAGACATTGCTGCGTATCCGCACCGCCCACAGAAAGTGGTGGCCCTGCCATTGTTTAAAATGTTCGTTTGCGCCTCTTAAAACCTCAACAACAAAAATATTTGGAGACGAGCAGCTGGTGGCTGCTGGCGAGCGGGTGCTCGCGAGGCCCTCGTGTTGTAAACAAACGTCCTGGTTTTGGGGGTAAACAGGAAAAAGCGGTGATGCGTTGAGTTTTTGCACACAGACAGCGTGATGACAGGACCTGCGCCGTTTCGCTGCCTTGCACACAGAGGCGGGCTGTCAGTGACCGTGTGGCCTGCGTCGGTAAACAGTCATCTGGCAGTGGCGGAGAATTCTGTTGGTGCTTCAGACGGCTCGTTTAACTCGTGTTGTTTTTTTAAAACGGCTGAAACAAAATATGGCTTCTGGCTGGAGGGATGTGCGGTAGTTTGTGTCCTCCAGCGGGCTGGGGAGATACGGGAGCTGTCCCTTTTTGACACCTGCAGACGGAGGTGTGGCGCGCGCACGCGCGCAACATTTAAAGTTCTGTACCCTAATCCCCAGCGCACAGTGTGTGTTCTGTTCCTCAGTGCGCAGCGAGGAGCGTGTAGCCTTTGAGGAATCTCCAGGTGTGGAATGTCCTCGCAGTGGTGTTCCAAAATACCTGTTCCCAGCAGTGAGTACACACACGCACACACACACACACACACACACACACACACACACACACACTCACTCACGCACACACATGCACACACACACACCTCGATGCTGTTTGATTAATGTTTCATGAGGTGCTGGTGGTTCTTGTGGCTCAATGTCACTGACCCCCTCCCACGCCCCACAGCTTTGATCCCCTGGGTTTTAGCCCTCACTCCGTTCTATACCTGTGGCTCCCCCTGTCGCCAGCAGCCTCCACCCACCCCTACCACTCCCTCCCTCCCTCTCTCTCTCCCTCCCTCTCTTCCTCCCTCCCTCTCTCCCTCCACCCACCCCTACCACTCTCTCCCTCCCTCTCTCCCTCCCTCCCTCTCTCCCTCCACCCACCCCTACCACTCCCTCCCTCCCTCTCTCCCTCTCTCCCTCTCTCACTCCCTCCCTCCCTCCCTCCACCCCTACCGTTCTTTCCCTCCTTCCCTCCCTGCCTCCCCTTTGTCAGTCAGTCTCGTGGGTCCAGGCACTGTGCTACAGGATATTCTGCAGCAGCACATTCACTCCTTTTTCCACAGCCTTTCCTTGGACATGTGGGTATTGTTTGTGCTAATGAAATGAGCACATGTTCTCTCTCCCTCAGCGCTTCCCTGCTGGAGGTGTGTTATTGACAGGAGCGCAGAGCACAACAAGGGAAAATAATCCCTCTGTGTGTGGGTATGTGTGTGTGTGTCTGTGTGTGTCTGTGTGTCTGTGTGTGTGTGTGTGTGTGTGTGAACATATATATATATATGTATGCAGATATGTGTGTGTGTGTGTGTGTGTGTGTGTGTGTGTCTGTGTGTGTGTGTGTGGTGTGTGTGTGTGTGTGTGTGTGTGTGTGTGTTTGTATGCATGTATGTATGTATGTATTTTTCCGTCTCTTGCATGTGTTTGTGTAAACAACAAGCAGGCACTCAACCTTGTAACAGCATTTAATTCACTGGTGGCACTCAACAGTGGGCTTTTAAAGGTAATTGGTCTGCCATACTGGATTGAATTCAACACTATAAACCGCCCTGACCCTGATGACTGGGAATAAGCGTGGAGCGGTCTGATGTACCAACCAGCCCCTAGTGACATCTGCGGATCAGCACTGTCCACGCCTGTCAGAGCTGCAGTTCTGCCTCTGTGTCATCTCCCTCTGCGGCCAACGAAAAAAGCCTGCGCCACTAAAAGCAGCTCTTCTCTTCAGCGCGGCGGTGGCGAGACTAGACGAGGCGCTATCGAACAAGCCACTCAGAGCAGCTTCGAGAGGGTCATAATTATCGGCTCTGTGTCCTCCGTGTAATCAAGCTGCTTTGGACCTCCGAGGGTCTGGCAGCTTCCTCAGCCGCTAGCTCCAGCTAATTATGTGGTGGTTGACCGTGGGTAATGAACGTCAGCACAGTTCCCCTCAGCTTCGCATGACCCTGATCACCGTAGCCCGTAGTTACGGCAGGCTCTTTTCTCCTCCGCTCCCCTCCGACTCCACAGAAGAGGGCGCCAGGGGGAGAGAGAGGAAAGTTCACAAGCTAATAACGGGTAAGGTACCCTCTGGGCATTTGCTGTTCCAGTTCTGTTTGTTATGGTACAGTACCTTGAGAAAGGGCAACGCCGTCAGCCTTCCGCGGGCGAGGCCTCGGATGAGTGTAATGGAGGTGCCATGTTCTCTTGCTCTCTGTAGACTCCCAAAAAAGACCATTGTTGGTCTACACAGACACACAAACACAAAGGCAAATACACATACACACACACATACATACATACATACATACATACATACATACATACATGCATACACACAAACACATTCACACATATACAGGCACACACATACACACATGCATACACACATACATACATACATACATACATACATACATACATACATACATACATACATACATACATACATACTTACACACACACACACACACACACACACACATTTTCATACATACTGTACATACATTCATACATATGTACATACATATAGTACATACATACATACATACATACATACATACATACATACATACATACATACATAAACCTACATACATACACACAAGCATACACACAAACACATTCACACCTATACAGGCACACACATACACACATGCATACATACACACAGACACACGCACACACATACATACATACATACAGTACACACACACACATACATACATACATACATACATACATACATACATACATACATACATACATACATACATACATACTCACATACATTGGATTCAAAAACACACACATATACACACACACATACACACACACAACTGTAAACTCTCACATCCACACATTGAGCAGCACACCATGGCCATGTGTGCCGCTGCCAAGCACAGAGGTGGCTTGTTTTCTGTTCCTCGCGTCTAATTGATTTCTGATGCTGTTTGTGAAGCCCGTGCCATTGGTGCAGTATCAGAGGCAAGAAAACGCAGAAGTGCTGGGTGCAGCACAAGGCAAGACAAGGCAACGCAAGGCAAACAAATCTGAATCAAAGCTCAGTGTTCCCTCAGCTGTTGTGTTTACTTCCCCCCCAGACAGCCTCCTCAGCGACAGCGACACGCCGAGCCCTGCGCACGTGTGTGTGTGTGTGTGTGTGTGTGTATGTGTGTGTATGTGTGTGTGTGTGTGTGTGTGTGTGTGTGCTGTGCGTGTCAAAGCACATTTGGCCATATCTGATCACCACCCCCTCAGCAAAGTCAATCACAGCAGCTTACAGAGAAAAGGCCCAGCATGTGCCGCCCGGGCTCACGTTCAGAAGTCTCCGTGTTTCACACTGACGCACAACTCTGTGTGTGTGCTGTGTGTGTGTGTGTGTGTGTGTGTGTGTGTGTGTGGTTTTGTGTGAGTGTGCATGTCTGTGTGTGTGTGTGGGTGTGTGTGTGTGTGTGTGTGTGTGTTTATTTTAACGTCATCCAGATGAGGACGTTGTCTCTATTGTTCTGCGCTCTCTGCGGGGTCTTGTGTCTTTGGGCAGCACATCCTTGTGTGTTCCTGTCGCCAAAAAGCAACAATGATGTTCTCTGTTCCTGGTGCAGGGGGTTTGCCAGGAGCAATGTCCATTTGCTGGAGAGCATCCATCCATCCCTCTCTTTCTGTCTTTCTCGCTCTACTTCTCTGTACCTCTATCTGCATCCGTCTCTCTCTGTGCAGTGTGAGCATGGCACTCCGGAGGAGCATAACAAACACATTACCATCTGTCTGAGCAGGCTAACAGAGGCTAAGGCAGGCTAGGGCCACACTGGATACCCACCGACTGATAAACACCGGCAACCTGTTCTGCTGAGGCTGATGTCCTTTCCTACACTCAAAACAAACCTGTCAGCCCTGGTGCATCTTCCTGAGCCGAAGAATTATACATTTGGGAGAGAGTAGTGCAGAGATAGGGAGAGAAAGTTAAGGTGTGTCTATGTTTCTATGTGTGTGTGTGTGTGTGTGTGTGTGTGTGTGTGTGTGTGTGTGTGTGTGTTTCTGTGTGTGTGTGTGTGTTTTCCTTGCAACAGAGAAAGTGAGGCTATGTCCTCTATGTTGATCAGAGTTGTCCTCTGTGGGAAGTTGCTGCCAGGATGGAAATATTTTTTACTCTCGCTCTCTCTCTCTCTTTCGCTCTAGGCCTTTCTGTCTCTCGGAGGGCAGTAGCCTGGTTAGCCGGGGTTTATATCGTCCATAATGGAATGCTGTTTGTATTTGAAAGTTGATGCACCTCTTGCACTGAGACAATAACTGACAATGACACGCATGTCCCACAGGGCACGCCTCATGTGCATCGAACCCCGGCCCGGCTTCTCAGGTGCTTCCGCAAGGTCCTAGTGGGAGACAGGTTCAGCTCTCCAGCGCAGACCTGTGTTGTATCATTTCATATCAAGACAGACTGCTTTTTTTTTTTTTTTTTCGTGGTAGTGATGGTGTAGGGGGGAGGGGCGGGTCTGTCAGATGAGCACAAATCAGGTTTGCCTTACAGTTTGAGATGTTTCACTCTGAATGGTTGCTGGAGGATATCTACACAGATAACAGTATTAATCTCTTCAGACAGCAGGATAAGAGGATATCTACTGGCAATAGACAAAGGACAAGAGGACCTTGCCCAGTCTAAATACATGTCGCGCAACTGGTATTTATTATACAGGTCCTGGATCCACGTTCTGGAGGGGCTTTGTTATTGTGTAGGCAGTCAAAACTGTGGCGGGCGCACACATAACCCTTCCTCCCTGCCTTGACCATCATACAACATGCAATGTACAGAAAGATGCACGACTTATCTCCGACTGAGATGCAAGAGTTGACAAGCTGAAATGGGTTTTTATTTTTCTGCTCATGAATTATACCACATTTGTCTGATTTTTATCATGGAAAATAGGCAAGAAATGATACAGGAGAGGAATCAGATATCGTGCCAGTGCTTCAAGGGAGAATTTCCATTCGTGTTGATTTTTTTTTTATTATTGAACACATTAAAACTTGCCCACAAGCTGTTTTTGTTTGTGGTGTTCTTATTTTTCAGAATGACCATTTTAAAGGCGTATAAAAACGATTACAGATGCTGATTTGAATACCTCCTCTGCCGTCTCATCAAGAATGATATGCTCTTCGTGACCTGTCACTGTGCAACCCTGTTGATATTTTTCTGAAATGCGATGGAAAATTCTGGAGAAATTTTAATTATCAAACAAACCAGGTCCCCCAACCCGCCATTGATGAAGCTTTCCAAAAACATACTGAGAACGAAATTCTGAAAAATCCTCTGACTTTGCTCGGACACAGTCACGTCCTGTTTTACCCTAACAGTCCTGGCTCTGTTGACTGTTGTCAGCAAGCAGCTGGAGTTTGGAGCCAAGGCCTTTGGTATGCTTCAGCTGGCCTGTAAACCCTGTAAGGAACACAGCGTCTGCACCAGAGGTGCATTTAAAGGAACAGGTGCCCTCTGGCTGGGGAAAAGGTTGCCGTCGGGCTTCTAAACACAGAGACAAAAGGGGACGGGGGGGGGGGCAGTGTGTGTGTGTGTGTGTGTGGGGGGGGGGGGGTCGGTGTGAAGCCCCTGCGCATTCTCTCCCTCACAGCGAATGATTCAGTGCTCTTTGTTATTGTGCAGCGAGGACACGGGGGCTTGCATAAGCAGAATAATAAGCAAGTCAAATGGTTCATCGGGGGCCGTGGGGCGGCTGGAGCCAGGACTCCCGCGCCGGCGGCACCGCCGGTGCAAAATGCAGGGGCAGCACGCTGCAGGCTCCGGCACCAAGCCCAGGGGCCAGTCCAACCCAGCCGGTCTCACACTCACACACACACACACACACACACACACACACACACGCGCCACCTCGAGCAGCACTTAACCTCCAGGTGCCTTGAGTGTTACTCACGCCCAAAGCAGGATTTCCAATATGACAGACATGGGCATAGGTTAATACACTGTCAGACACGCGTATGTGCATATGCTACACAAACTCATAACAGCTACACATACAAGCATGATACATACAGACACACATACAAACATACAAATTATACACACACACACACACACACAAACACACACACACACACACACACACAATGCATACAGACACAAATACAAACACATGAATTACACACACACACACACAGACAGACACGATACATACAGACACACATACAAACACATGAATTATACACACACACACATACAGTCACACATACAAACACATAAATAATACACACACACACACACAAACGAGTGGGAGCAAAGCGTGGAGGAGAAAACAGAGGAGGCGCACCTGTCAGAGGCACTCAGGTCAGTTATGGAACATGGCAGTCCCACAGGCTGCAGCCCTCCCTCTCCCCTCCCCTCCCTCTCCTCTCCCATCCCCTCCGCTCCCCCTCCGCTCCCCTCCGCTCCCCTCCGCTCCCCTCCGCTCCCCTCCGCTCCCCCTCTCGCTCCCCATCCCCTCCGCTCCGCTCCCCCTCTCGCTCCCTCTGCCTCAGGCTGTCCCTGCTCTGGGTCATCCCCGCGGTGCAGCGACACGACTCTCATGGAACAGAACGCCCCCCCCCCCCCCCCCCCAATCTCAGTGCCCTTTGCATGCAGCACACGAGATGACACATAGCTCTCCTCTCTCTCTCTCTCTCTCTCTCTCTCCCTCTCTCTCTCTCTCCTCTCTCTCGCTCTCTCTCGCTCCCTCTCTCTCTCTCTCTCTCTCCCTCTCTCTCTCCCTCTCTCTCTGGTGTGCATGAAAATGTGGATCAGCTTAAAATTCTACAGTAGGTGCTTGAGATTGAATGATCTTCAACTGGTTTACCATAAAAAAGAAAAGAAAAGTGAGATGAATTTTAATTTAGTAAAGACATTTGTTGTATTTATTGACATTGTGGTATGTACTGATGTTTGTTTATTCGTGCCTGTGGAGTTGTTGATGTCCTAACCCTGTGATTTAACCCAGAGATACAGAATACAGAACAGAATTCCGAATGTCTAACCCCACCCCTATTTTGTGCTCTGGAGGCTCTTGTGGAGTACAGTTTGTAAAAAAATAAATAAATAAAAAATCACTTTTCATTACTTTAACACAGGACACATTATCTTTGCTCTGTACTTGCAGATGAGACCTTAGCCACAAATCCTCGCTCGATCTGTTGGTCTGACTCAATGGCTTTGGGGAAATGAAGCCACAGCGCTAGTCGTCTGCAATCGGCCGGGGCCCTGTAAAGACCGGGCCGAGGTGACGGATGGCGAAATAGGCGGCATTGATCATCCATCTCCAGGATCACCATTGTCTACCATGTCCAATGAATTCTTCCCTAACTCCCCGCACAGACTGCTATTGACTTGCCGGTAAAGAGGCCCAGTGCTCCGACCATGCTGGCATTTACAGGGCGCATCGATCTGTGTTATCCCAAATACACACGCTCAAATGAGAGGGGTAATGACCTCCATCTGGGAGCGCTAGACAGAGGCTGCCGAATGGTAGGCCACAGTGCCATCCACCACGGGGGGAGACAAAGGACACACACACACACACACACACACACACCCTCGCAAAAACACACACACAAACACTTGCATGCACGCACACAGACACACACACATGAATGCACTCACACACACACACACATACCAGAGGTGAGTACTTTAAGATTGCATGGGAAGAGTGGCTTCCCCTTAAAGTAAAATGTGTTTTTGTGATCAATATTACTCATTGCTGTTGGCTCAAATTAATATATTTTGAGAATACACAAGATTATTATCTGTCAGCAGAGCTGCGCTGCTTGTTTAACCTCTAAAATCTGAGTTCCCATGTGGGCCTACGTTGTCATTTAACTTGTTTTAGTTTGATCATGATATGCAGTGAAGGCATTGGACCATGGGCCATCGCCAGTGAGCTTCCATGGCATGTATAGTAGCTCAAAATACTACTAATAATAATAATTAAATAAATAACAATTTTTATGCAGAAAATATCAACATTTGTTGAATGATAGGTGACAATATGTCATTCCCTGTTGCACAAATTCAATACTTGGTAATGCACGACAGCTCTTCAAATGGTTTATGGTCATGTGATAGGCATGGACTTATGGGCCTTAATTTCATCGATAGGCAACGCGGCTGGCCAAAAGCAAGCATGATAACTAATAGGTTATTTAGGCAAAATCATTTTTCTCATTTCATGAGAAAGAATCTAAGTGCAACCATAGGTGGGTCAGTGCACAGACATGTATATATACATGAGGTCCTTCAAAGCAAAACCTTTATCCGTGAAACTTCTAAATAATTCAATGTCGGGCAGACCTCCCACGCAAGCCCCTCGGTCTCCTCCTCTGCAACCAGAGATGTGTTGTTTCCTCTTCCTTTTAGAACAATTACTTGGGTTGGTCAAATCATTGTGATTGGCTGATAAAGAATGACTTAATTGCCACATCCACTAATTACTCAATCCATTTGCTAGATTGCGCTCTGCTTTGTGTCGATGAAATGAGCAAATATAGGTATCCCCGCCTATTCTCACTGTGCTGCATGTTGCCGTGTGAAATTAGGGCCATGTCTGTTCTTCTCGTTTACTATTAACCTATTAAAAAGATTGGTGAATGTAGATTTTGGTTTGTTAAGATGTTTTTGTTTTATTAAGTGACAGTGTTTAGTGGCTAGCTGGCTAGTTATGATACATAAGATGTTTATGAGTGACAAACGTATGGATAATAAGCAAAGTAGCAAACTAGCTAAGCCCGTCTTTAAATACATCATGCTAATTTAGCTAATTTAATTAGCAAATTAGCTGTGCTCCCCGTTTTTAAGACACTGACACACACACACACACACACACACACACACCAATGCATACATATCCACACATAGACACAAACACACATTTAAACACCCACACAGAGCTATTTAACATATACAGTACATGAGTATGCACAATGCACATACATCAATCCCTTCTTACCCATGTAATTGTAATACAATTAGCCCATGCACATGTAAATTGTGTACATGTATATGAAACACACACTCCTAGACACCATCCCCCCTCCCATGTTAAAATCTTATCAATGTGGCTCTGCTGTTTTCCCTCGCGCTCATGTAATCGTGCAGACAGATGTTGCGTGAGCACGAGAGTCCGGCCATGATTAAACCTGGAGCAACAAGCCATGACATTGCTGTATGACGGCTCCGTTCCCTCCGCCACTTATCTTTGCCAGCCTGGCTTTGCTTAACTGGTCCAACAAATGAGAGAGAGAAGAGAGGAACGCGAGCGTGATCCGTCGCCGTCTCCCGACATCAAGGCCAGGCCCGGGCCCGCGTCTTGCTCGCTACGAAAAGCGCTGTCACGAGGCGAGGTGAGAATGCTAATCAGCGGCGGCAGCTGACGCCTGTTTAATTGCTCTAACCTGCTTTGTTGAACCGTGAGGGCTCCAGTGAGAATATCTTGGCACACTGTTCCACCCCCTCTCTTTCTCTCTCTTTCTCTCTTTCTCTCTCTCTATGTGTCTCTCTCTCTTTTCTCTCACAATGCCAACCATTTTCTCACTCTCAACTCTTTTTTTTTCTCTCTTCCCTCTCTCCACCTGTCCTCCACCTTTCTCCGTGACTATTTTTACCACTCTAATGAGGTCCAGGCAGGGCAGGGCACTGGGCTGCACTGGGATGTGAGTGCAGTATGGAAACTGTGCAGTGGTTCTGCTCCATGAGCAAGGGGGGAGTCCCCGTGGAGCCTGCCGGTGCATTGGAGTGGGTGCGGGAGGGGGGGCATTTCCTTGGCCACTGTGGTCCTCACATTCTTCATCAGCTGTGAGGAGTTGAGTTAGCTGGAAGGGTGGCACAGGTGGGTCGACTTCCAATCGGATGATTCCGTCGAGGCGGGGTCAGAGGGTAAGGGAATGATTGACAGGTGAGTCATAAATAGAAGCGGAGCCGAGAGGCAGCTCCGCTCGCCGGCGACACAGAGGAGACCCCCGACCGGCCCAGAGGAGCACAGGTGTAATGACGTTCAGCAGATTCATCACCGCAAGAGCCTCCAGAGAGTCGAGCCTGGGATGAGGGCGAGTATTACAGATATCCAGTTTAGCATAGACTAAGGTCAAGAGACATCCCCCCTGAATATCATTTCCAGGAGTGTGATTTAACTGACAATGAAAAGCCTTCGCCAGAAACTGGGATGGTGAATACAATCTCAAATAATAACATAATAACAACAACGAATTGTGTTTATTAACAACCCATGAACCCATGAGAAAGAGACGTAAAGAGGAAAGAACAAATCACTTTTCTAATAAAAAATGCAATTATTAATATAGAAAGATTTTTAAAAATATAAACAAATCTGGACTGGAAAATATCACTTAAATATCTCTTCCTTCAGAAATTGCATTATTAGGTGCAGAGCTATTGTATGTCTAGAATGAATAGAAATAGAATCAGCTAAATGGAGAACAGCATCAGCTAGTCTTATTCCACCATGCATGATCACACATGCTACTGTCATTATGGGATACACTGGGAGCCATGCCCTTGGGTATAAACCACTCCCTCTAAATAAAACAAGGACTTAATTGTAGAATCTAGTGTGAATCTATGACTAAAATTTAGTCAGTTTTTTTGGTTTTGGTTTTTTGGCTTTTTTTTCAAACATTAATACTAACACAAAATAAATGTCTCAACATGATGTAGGTTGTCCATTTTGTGTGAACTCAGTGCTGAATCAATTTCACAGGACCCCACATTATTCCAGTACTCTTCAGAGCTTGAGTCCTGAGATGTCACAGTTCTTTTTTGGCTTTTCCCATTTCAAACCTTTTCCAAAGATGTTCAATGGGATTTAAGTCTGGTGGCTGGGGGTACAGATAGTCACTCTCATAGTGCTGTTCTGTGGAAGGGGATTCATTTCACCAGCTGGACAATGGCCCTAAAGTACCAAAGCTCTACTAGACCTATTTGAACTCCAAGAAAAAAATGTGGATTCCTGAAATGGGTGGTTTTCCCTCTACATCAACCAGACCCCCCCCCCCCAAAAAAACATCTTCAGGAACATTTGGGGAGACATGCAGGGACTTCTCCTGGGATGCTCCTATAGAGAGCTGCAATAATGTGAGGTTCTCCAAAAGCATGCAGAGCTAATAGAAGAGCCCTTAGGCCCACTGGAGCACAAGACATCCAGTTTTATTAGTGGAAATGGGATCTTGTTTGAGGGAAAAAGGGTCTTGTAGGTGGACTCTAGTCTTTGGTTTGAGGTGGACTCTAGTCTTTGGTTTGAGGTGGACTCTAGTCTTTGGTTGGAGGTGGACTCTAGTCTTTGGTTTGAGGTGGACTCTAGTCTTTGGTTTGAGGTGGACTCTAGTCTTTGGTTGGAGGTGGACTCTAGTCTTTGGTTTGAGGTGGACTCTAGTCTTTGGTTGGAGGTGGACTCTAGTCTTTGGTTTGAGGTGGACTCTAGTCTTTGGTTGGAGGTGGACTCTAGTCTTTGGTTGGAGGTGGACTCTAGTCTTTGGTTTGAGGTGGACTCTAGTCTTTGGTTGGAGGTGGACTCTAGTCTTTGTTGAGGTGGACTCTAGTCCTTTGGTTGGAGGTGGACTCTAGTCTTTGGTTTTGAGGTGGACTCTAGTCTTTGGTTGAGGTGGACTCTAGGCTTTGGTTGAGGTGGACTCCAGTCTTTGGTTGGAGGTGGACTCTAGTCTTTGGTTTGAGGTGGACTCTAGTCTTTGGTTGGAGGTGGACTCTAGTCTTTGGTTTGAGGTGGACTCCAGTCTTTGGTTGGAGGTGGACTCTAGTCTTTGGTTTGAGGTGGACTCTAGTCTTTGGTTTGAGGTGGACTCTAGTCTTTGGTTGGAGGTGGACTCTAGTCTTTGGTTTGAGGTGGACTCTAGTCTTTGGTTGGAGGTGGACTCTAGTCTTTGGTTGGAGGTGGACTCTAGTCTTTGGTTGGAGGTGGACTCTAGTCTTTGGGCTTCACTCCACTGTGCCCCTCACCACCTGCCTATTCATCTGAATGCTAGAACACTAAGAATGAGGTTTAGATTTAAACATTATTGCAGAAATCATTAGCTCGGTGGTCATTAAAGCCATAAAGAAAACAAATCAAATCATCACAGCATTTTAGCGCACAGCTGATTTCACTCATTACACAATTGACTAATGATAACCTTTGCATGAATGCGGTTATTAATCAGCAGTAATGCCTCGTGTCTGTGAGGAAGTGTGCAGCGGAGGCGATGTCAATGGCAAAGGCATGCTGGAGGAGCATCGATATTGACAGATTCGCGGAGGAAGCGTCGGCGTCAGACAGATGACACCCCCTTGGCGGCCCCGGGGGTCAAGGTCAGTGGCAGGGCAGTGATGGGAAACGCTCGGCGAGTCTTCAATCTCGCACTTTCAGCGAGCAGCGCGATAAATCAGCCGCCTCCGAGGTTCCCCGGGAGAAGCTGGCAGAGTTATGGCCGACAAACATCCATCCCCATGCAGCAAAGCCTCGGTGAAGCCTCCACAGCCTCTCTCTCTCTCTCCTTCTTTCTCTCTCTCTTTCTTTCTCTTTCTCTTTCTCTCGACACCAGGCGCTCTCGTGTGAGTGAGACAGTGGGGCTACAGCCTGCCAAGAGGGGTGGCCTTTCTCTGTGGTTTTGAGGTCTGTATATATGTATGTCTTTATGTGTGGATGTCTGGATTTATATATGTCTATTATTATATATGTATGTCTTTATGTGTGGATGTCTGGATTTATATATGTCTATTATTATATATGTATGTCTTTATGTGTGGATGTCTGGATTTATATATGTCTATTTTTATATATGTATGTCTTTATGTGTGGATGTCTGGATTTATATATGTCTATTATTATATATGTATGTCTTTATGTGTGGATGTCTGGATTTATATATGTCTGTATATATTTATGTCTTTATGTGTGGATGTCTAGATTTATATATGTGTATATACATATATGTGCGTTGCCAAGTGCATGACACTGTCACAAGCTTTTCAAACAGCCAAGCTTTTTCAGAACGCCATGGCCACGGACAGGTTCACAATGCAGCGGATATGTGTGTGTGTGCAGAAATGACACTGAATATCCACTGGAATCAGCAGTGCTGGCACCTGGGTCCCCACGACACGACACCTCCAGGACAGGAGAGAAAGATGGATACAGCAGCACGGCCCTTCCTGTCGTCAGAGATGACGCCCACGGTTGACAGTTTGGTCCTACTTCAGTTTTTTGGCCTTCTTCTGCGGGTGTTGTAAACCACCTTTTAAGAGCCATCGCAAATGCGACACTCCATGTGTAACTGCATCAGTTCAGTGCATTAGTGTCGGGTCCTCCTGGCGCTG
Source organism: Clupea harengus (assembly GCF_900700415.2). Classification (NCBI taxonomy): domain Eukaryota; kingdom Metazoa; phylum Chordata; class Actinopteri; order Clupeiformes; family Clupeidae; genus Clupea; species Clupea harengus. The sequence continues at coordinate 5,785,004 of NC_045152.1, read as the reverse complement.
CGTTCGGCTGAGTCACAGACTCTCCAGCTGGAAGCAAGCACAATCCAGGCTGATCAGGGCAGCAGATCCATCTGGCTGAAGGCCAGCGCTCTTCTCTTACTCGCAAGTAGTGCTACTGAATCACAGTTGCCCTTTGCACACGACACTACACTCAAGGGCTGGATGGGGCTGGGAGTGAGGGCCATGAGGCTTCCATTTGACACACACTCCACCCCCACCATAACACACACTCCACCCCTACCATAACACACCCTCCAGCCCCACCACAACACACACTCCACCACTGCCATCACACACACTCCACCACCATAACACACACTCCACCCACCATAACACCCCCTCCACAACACACCCTCCACCCCTACCATAACACACACTCCACCCCTACCATAACACACACTCCACCCCTACCATCACACACCCTCATCCCCTACCATAACACACACTCCACCCCTACCATAACACACACTCCACCACCCTTACACACTCCACCCCTACCATAACACACACTCCACCACCATAACACACACTCCACCCCTACCATAACACACACTCCACCACCATAACACACACTCCACCCCTACCATAACACACACTCCACCCCTACCACAACACACACTCCACCCCTACCATAACAAACACTCCACCCCCACCATAACACACACTCCACCCCTACCATAACACACCCTCCACCACTGCCATCACACACACTCCACCACCATAACACACACTCCACCACCATAACACCCCCTCCACAACACACCCTCCACCCCTACCATAACACACACTCCACCCCTACCATAACACACACTCCACCCCTACCATAACACCCCCTCCAGCCCCACCACAACACACACTCCACCCCTACCATAACAAACACTCCACCACTGTCATCACACACACTCCAACCCTACCATTACACACACTCCACCACTACCATAACACACACGCCACCACTGCCATCACAAGAATCTGGCTACTCATGGCCAAATGAAAGACAGTGCGTTCCTTTTGGGGGAACTGTGAGAGTATTCCAACACGGAATGAATGATCTCAACGTTCCTGTGAATCTGCCTTTGAGTAGAATATATAGAGAGAGTGAAGTTGCGAGTGTTTTCCCATGTGTATTTGCTTATTCCCTTCACCCATTACAGCCTGCATCTGAATGCCTACCCTCCTGCTGAGCTTCTGTGACTGGAGCTTCCCGGGGGGCATATTTGTAGGGCGGACAATTTGCGCGCACATCCCTGCCTGGCAGCATGTTTCACCGATTCCCTCTCTCTCCCAGCCTCCCTCTCTCTCTCTCCCGCTCTCTCCCGCTCTCGGCTGCTCCCTCAGTCCGTTTGGCACAGCAGCCAGGGGGTTTGTCCTGGTGATGATTCACTCCTCCTCCTCTCCTTCCCACATCCTCCAGATGCGGTGTGCTGGGAACCGTGATGTATGGAATCACAGAGCATGAGTCAACGGCAGCAGACCGCCCGAGCCTATACGTTCACCGCGCTCGTTTTCCTATGACTCGTGTCGAGTTGGCCCGGGCCTTCAACAACCAGTGTGCGTACTCCCACTCCCAAACAAAACGGAAGCACAATCTGGCTGATGATGTGGCATGCCCGATACCCAGCTGATGATGTGGCATGCCCGATACCCAGCTGTGCAGCAATGATGTTTGTCTCTTGCTAGTCTGATACATTTAACATTTACTGCCTGTGTTCGCCGAGTTCACTTAGTCTCTATTAGGATTCTTTAGGGAAAGCATGCATGTCAACATTCAATTACAACGATCATTTATGTATGGCTGCAAAGGCGTAAGGGAACGTTCCTGATGTGTCTTAGCCCACTCAGACTAGGGTTGAGTGAGTTGTAGTAGCAGACTCGAGAGGTGGGTTGGAAAGTGTTTTACTGACTCAGACTGAGCCACAGGTAAAGCGTGAAAACATGAGCAAGAGAAAGAGGGTCAGGAGAGCGCGAATGTCTGTCTGAGGAGAATCAGGGTCAAGAGAGTGGGAATGTCTGACTGAGGAGAAATGCTTTCAGTTATGGCTGTTTGTGACCCCCCCCCCTCTCTCCACACTACTTGTGCTTCCAGTTTATACCTTGATATCGAAAGGACCATTTTGCTGCGTCTCTCTTTTTTTTGCGCCAGTGCCATTTTCGCCATGGGATAAGAGCTGCTGAGAACATCAGTGGTCTATCACAGTTGTCTACTCGTTGTTGTTGTTAGCGTGTAACCGAAAAACAGGGGGGGGACTGAGAAACTCTGTTTAGGCCTACTTCTCTGCGGGAGAGAGCGAGAGGGAACATTACTCCGGGGCACTCATCCCCTGCTTGCATCCCCAGCACAGGGTCTCACAGACCTATTGTTTCTAGGCAGAGCTTTGCCATCCACAAAGGGAGGGGGGCATCCCATCGTCGGTGTCTACACAATGCAAACTCGGTCCATTAACTTCACGCTGGCCAAGTATGCGATGAGCGACGTTTCGCATTTCAGCGCTCGGAGCGGAAACCTGCGCAGGACAAGCACCTCGTTCCCCTCTTTTATTCATCAAAGCCACTCGACCTTGATCTCCACGAGGCTTGTGAATTATGAAAAGCGGCGGCTGAGCAGCAGCTGTTTCAACTTTAATGACGCCCGCGTCAGAGAGGCTGCGAGAAAACACGGCGGCCCATGAGCGTCCGCTCGAGTAAAGCTGATCCATGTTTCCAAAACACCATTCAGACATCTGCCTCTGGAATCCCGGTGAGGCAAGACAGCAGGTAAAAAAAATGAACATGTGTGCATTCCCATGGAAACCAAGTGCTCCTGTCTCATGGCGTACGGCGATGCTGGGTGAGGGATGCTTCCTCCGTGATCCACACACTACGTCTAATTTCGAACCGAGGTCGTCCTTATGTCTCATATCGTTAGTTTCCCTCTCTCTTACTTTCTGCTCACAGTGGAAGTCATGCCATCATGGTTCTGAGATTATAAATCATTGATCTGTCAAAAAATCTGAAACACACACACATACATAAATATACAAAGACATGGAGAGAGAAAGAGAGAGTTGAAATGATATGTAGGCCTACTGCATATTTCTCCCTTTCACCATGCTGTGAGTGAAGTCCACATTCAGTAAAATCACATTCAGCACACACTCATCTGTTGCTTTGGATGAAACAAAACGGATAAGCCAAACATTTAGAGGTAGGCCAGGCGATTATCACATCCTAAACACTGGTGAAACAAGTCGAGTCCACCCTGGCTGTTGATCTCTTGTAATAAGACAACATTAGCTTTCAAATATTTTTTGATATTTTAACAGAGTGGGCCTATACAAAAGAAAAGCGTGGATATGAGGATAAAAGAAGCAACAGCCACCTCCCATGGTTACTTCAAGGTCTGGCTCAATCATTTGATGTAATGTTCCTTTGTTGCCACTAGGGGGCTCTGCGCTCTCTCTCTCTCGCTCTCTCTCGGCCGCTCGCCCTCCTCTCTCTCCTCATCTCAAGCCTCTGCCAACCAACCAACCAACCCCTCTCTCCCTCTCCGCGCTCCTTCCCAGTCGCTGAGCCACAAAGGCTACTGTCGGTATTCGGCAGTGGCACCTCGCTGCTTCAGCGTGAAGATGGTAGGCAGTTTGTGTGCCCGTAAGTTGGCTCGGCGATCACGGTCTGCGTTAATAGCGGCACTTACTGTGCTACTAATCCAGACACTTATCGTATGGAACTTCAGTAGCCTGGACACGGGGGAAGACAGGGAAGACGATGGCAACGGCAGAGAGAAGCGAGACCGAATCGGTATCAACAAAGCCTACAGCGAGTATCCGAAAAGCGGCTTCCCGAGAAGACATCATCAGCCACCACTGGGAAAGGCACCCGTTCGGCATAAGCAGCAACCGGTAAGACAGCATGGGTCTTCGAGGGGTATAGCTTCTCTTTGCCGTCCAGTTTTTTCAAGACGAAATTATTTTATTCTGGCGGTGATAACGGGCCCTTTGTGATTTATCGGGGCTGCTGGTAGGATTTGACTAGCCGATCTCTTACCACCCTGTTTTTATCCATTCTGGCAAGCCATTGCAGCCCCACGAATATGCAACGAACATATTTCATGCCACTGAATGAATTAAAATGTGCGCAGTAGTCAACCCAATGGCTGTTCCCTCGTTTAGTTGCACAGCTTGCCACATAATGAACGCAACGCGTGATCCTTCAGTGCTCTGCGCGCTACTATGTGTATGCTCCTGGGTACTTTTGTTGCATCGTGTTGGATCTGGCAATTTACAACTCGCCCATTAAGATTCGCTGCATTGTGCGTACCAGCATTTACGTTTTCATTACGTTGACAGTGTTTGACATACACCTACCATAAACCATTATATTTGAAGTGTGCTGGCAAAACCCAGAGATGCCCTGCCGAAAGGGTATCGGCGGAGCCTCCGTAGATGTGTCTGGTCTTCACTAATGTGTCTAGTTGCATTGTAGCCTATTCGCATTCACATTAGAAGTTGGAGACCGCCTTCACCTTATCATCAGACCTTTACACACGGTAATTACATCACAATAGTCATCTAATTAAATCTGGCAAAATGCAGGCTGTACTACACCCCACATGCTAGCAGTCGTTCGTATTTTACATTGATAAATTAAAGGTATAAAAATGCCAACAGCGCTGTTGAGACACGCTAATTTCAGCAGCGAGGCATCTGATCGAACCTCCCGGAGTAGTTCCAATCATTCGAGGCCAAGCAACACATATAGACTGAGGTGAAACAATTTCTCTTCCATATGACCGAAATTATTCCATGAATAATGTAATGACTTTTTCAGAACTATCCTCCACATTTTGCCAACCCCTATAAAAGTGTTTTGTAAACCGTTTTATGCACGCCGAAAATGTTTCACTGTCAGCCTTTTCACTAGGCAACTATAACTTGTACAGCAGCTACAGCCACCACTGCTGCCACTGGCTCTGTTTTCACCAATATTCACTACTTTGAGTCTGACCTGTTAGAACTGTGTGGGCGAAAATTACACTTGCTGTCTCAGTATAAGTATGTACGTGTTAAGAATGAAGTCTAACAAACGGTGTCATTTTGGATTAGGCTACCCGTCATCAACACATTTTTAGCTGACAAGTTTTTGCTGAATTAATTTCCTACTGTGTCTTTCTATAAATGAATAAATAAATAAATAAGTAAAACCCCCTTTCTCAGTATCATACAAACCTTATGACAAAGCAAAAGAGGACCTTGCTTTTTTTAGAAGCCATGAATTAATTTCTTTATTTGGCAACACTCATCATCAGTGACTGACAGCCCAAGACATTCATTTGTCCTTCAGTGCTTTGGAAGCTCCAAAATGAGACCACAGTCCTATATAGTTTTCTGCGGTGGCACGCGGACATTTTTTTTCCCTCACATCCTCTAATTTGGCTCTGGCCTGAATTGGATGGGTTCTAACAAGTGCTCGTAGCGTGTTCTGTAATTAGCACGATGTGCATATTAAGAGGAGATTACAGGGGATGATTGGAGGTCCTGCATTTAGAACCACTGGCCTAATATTCTGTCCCCGTTAACTATTTTGGAATGTAAATGTTTGTCGTGGTCTCCCAAAGCGTCACATTTAGACACCCAGACCATAACCACCATGTCCTGTTTGTAAACCCGCCTTTCATGGTGTGCTCCGTGGACAATCTGTGAGTCTGTGAGTGTAATATTTAGCTCTAGTTCCAGCTCCAGTGCTATCTTGTGCTAGCGTTTATTTAATTCCTTCGGTGTATAACATACGGATCTACAGATGGAGCAATGTCAGGTGAATGAAATGACTCCATACGGATCACCTATGAAGCTTATCCCCATCTGTTTCTGAACCGGGCTTATTCTGATCAGGTGTTTGTTTTTGTTTTTTTCATGGAGAGCAGGCTTGTTGACGTGTGGTCAGATCGAGGACCGTTGCTGTCGAGTATGGCCGTCCCTGTAGGGTGTCCCTCTGGGCAACAGGCTGCGAGAGCAAGCCTGACAGTGTGACCACCGACCTCACTGCCTAAACAAGGTTGTGATTGACTGTAAAGTAGAGAGAGAACGAAAGGGAGCTCCATCATTCTAACCTCAAAAGGGGTTACACTCAGCAATACATGAACGACAGAGAGATAAAGATAATGGTAAGAGGAGGGGAAGGAGTATCTTGAGAGAAAGAGAGGGAGAACAGGGAAAAGAGAGAGTGAGAGTAAGGAGAAAGAAAGACAGTAAGGCCCAGAATAAGAGACAGAGAGGGGAAAGCGAGACACAGAGAAAGAGACAGATATCCTCTCCCGTCAGTGCTCTGCGTCTCTCTCTCTCTCTCTCTCTCCCTCTCTCTCTCTCTCACGCGCGCTGTATTGTTTTTCTGCAGCCTCTGTGGGCTGTGCGCTTTGGCAAACAGGATTGGCATCAGATTAAAGAGGAAGCTGGTAGCGATCTGATTGTTTCAACTTTTCTTTTTTGGTCTCTGCCTCTCTCTCTCTCTCTGTGTGTGTGTCTCTTTTTAACGCCGTCTCTCCTCTGGCATGAGTGAGTGATGATGCCAGGAGAGCGCTGTGGCAGCCCCGGGTCCTTTCTTACTCTTCCTCAGCAGCGTCCTGACTGACTGATGCAACCAGAGACAGCCACGGGGGAAACAGGACAGCTACCGGAGAGGCTGAGGATGCAGCCGGGGGTCAGGAGCCAGTGGTGGGGGTCAAACCCTGGGGGTCTCACGATTCTGTACTGTACAGAGACAGGGAGAGAGAGAGAGAGAGAGAGAGAGAGAGAGAGAGGGAGAGAGAGAGGGAGAAAGAGAGTGGGAGAGAGAGAGGCTGGAAGGGAAAGGGAAACATGATGTGATACAACAGCAAAAGGAAAGAGATTAATCAGAAACAGTTCATTTTGATGGCATCTTAAATATTACGGTTGCATCGAGATCTGGAAGAAGACTGTTTTAAACACAAACTACTGTACACAAAGTACCTGTAAAAAATGGATTGTTATGCTGTTATTCAGGAAGAGTTTTCAGTTCAGCTTACACCTACTTTATTAACTATTTATAGGTCATGCCATACAGCCTGTGTTACCA
>NC_045152.1:5762936-5767936 GCF_900700415.2 Clupea harengus | reverse complement strand
CGAGGAAAACGTCTCCTCGCGCCCGGATAGGTCCGCCTTCTCCTCACCACGCCCACCGGTGCCCACGTGGGACTGGGATTGGCTGGGAACGCAGTCTGTCATGTCTGGTGGTTCCGCCCCCATGGCAGTGTAGTTTTAATAGGCCCCTGCTAAAGTGTTTTCTCTGACCTAGCCACAATAGTTAGCATGATTAAAGCCCTTTGCCTTTAATGCCATCCAGACTAGGCTCTTGTGTGTGAGTGATTGATGTGTTTGTACTTGTATGTGGATGTCTATGCATAACTCTGTGTGTATGGGTATGTGCGTGCTGGTGTGTTAGATTAGTATTATTTTTTGTGTGCGAGTGTGTGTGTACAGTTGAGGGGGCAGGCAGGTGACCTGCTTGTGGACGCAGCGGAGAGGATTTAGCCGTCTGATGAATAGGAGTGCACTGGCTAACTGATCCCACTGGGGCCCTCTGCTGCACTCACTGGCCTGGCGGAAGGACACAGCCCCAGAGAGATAATGATGCCCGTCACACACGCACGCACACACACACACACACACACACACACAAATACACTCACACACACACACACACACACACACACACACACACACACACACACACACACACACACACACACACACACACACACACACACACACACACACACACACACAGCCCAGACACTATGTAGTCTATTTCTCCACTCATTTTCACACACTCCATCTCCATCACGTCCTCTGTTTCACTCTTATAAATAGCGCCGGAAGCTAGCTGTGTGTCCTCAGTTTCCCACTCTGCAGATGTCCATGCCTGACCCTCCCCACACACACACTTACAAACTCAAACCGACATGCACACAAATCACATTTGCGTAGACACTCAACACACACACACTCACACACACTCACACACACACACACACACACACACACACACACACACTGTAAGACATAATCATAACATTGATTGGATAACTTTTTTTTTTCCCCCACTGTCAACCCTGGCAGAGCGAGCAAGGACATGAGTGAGATTGACGGCGGGCGTCACATGAGCAATCACGAGTGTGCGTTCCATCCAGCTCGCTCATTCTGAATGATCCGATTCAGGACGCCCCCTCCAAGATGGCCCCTGACAAACAGAACATTAGCGTCTGATTGAAGCTCAGCTTAAGTAGCACTGTCCCTGACCCCAAACGCTCAGCCTCCCAGCATAAATGGTGCCGCCATTTTTTTTAGTAAGAGAGACAGAAAGAGAGAGAGGTTTGAGTTGGATTGAAAAGGGGCTGAGAGAGAGAGCGAGAGAGTGAGAGGGAGAGTGAGAACGAGTGAATAAGCAAAAAAGAGAGAGGGAGAGCAGGTGGAGCCAGAAAGAGGCAGAGAAGAGATGGATAGAGGGAGAGAGAGAGAGAGAAAGAGGCAGAGAGATGGATGAGAGGAGAAGAGGTGATGCAGTGGAGAGCGGTGCTGATGCTGACAGAGGCAGTGATGGAGCGCCGCTGGGACAGACGATGCGTCTGTCTCTGGACTGCTGAAGCTACGAAAGCAACAGCCTTTCATAGGGACATTAGGGAGAGGCAGGGAACTGAGAGAGAGAGAGAGAGAGAGAGAGAGAGAGAATGAGATGTTATTATGATAGTATATGGCAGGACAGATGATGGTATGTCAGGGAACTTGGGGATAGGAGAGCGAGAGGGCGTACATCATGATAGTTTATGGCAGTTGGATGGGCGGAAACGGTGTGATCACTGTCCCTCCTGGCAGACTTGATGCATAGGAGAGATGGGCTTTAGTTACTGTATCAGGAGGTTCTGCATAGGAGAGATGGGCTTTAGTGACTGTATCAGGAGGTTATGTGGTTCAGCTACTGCACTGTGAAGTGCACAGTGAAGTGCATAGCCCTGCATCAGTCTGCCCAGAGCATTTGGTCAGACGCTTCCCAGTGGGTTTGTATGAAGGCGTGCGATTTGAGACGCACCTCTAAACCTCTGCGTGCAATGCACTCTGGTACATGTAGTCTCTCTTCAGCCAGCTCTAGCAGGGCAGTGAGAGCATATATTTCATCGTTAGCTGTGTTCTCTGAGAATAAGAGAATGGGTGCCCGTTGTATTTGGGCATTGGGCTGCCCGTTGTGTTGGCACTGGTGGCTCTCAGCACCGTCGGGAGGAGGTTGGCACTGCAGAACGGTGTTTGGTGAGGTGAAGCCAAGTTGCAGTAGAGCAGTGATGTGGTGTTGAGCGGGTATTCAACATCAGCAAAACATGGTTTGGGCAAACTACATTTTCTAAGTGAAGTGAACGTACTCTCTATAAGATTGCTGGCATTTAGTGTCACTTTATGTTAAATAAACCCTGATATTTCTGATAAATTACGTCCGTGTAGAAGTAGACCAAACTGGCTGATTACCATGATGTGTCAAACAATCAATTTTCTATTCCTTTCCACCGAGGACGTGGTGAAGGCTTTGGAGGGCGAAGCTCAGACTGAAGCTTCACGGAGAATGAAACGTGATTGGATTAAGCTGGAGGCCGTGTCACCATGGTTTTCATAGGTTCTGTATTTGCCTGTCTACACAGCGATGTAAGGGTTGCGTTTTCAACAGATTCCACTCTGAAATCAAAACTTTTCATTTTCGGGCCCCAAAAAAAAATGCCATTGTTGTGTGGACGCAAGGCCAAAGCACATCAGAACTTTCCCATTTTCAGCGTTGTTGTGTGGACGGCCTCTGACAGGAGGGCCCAGGGCCGTGTCTTAGCGTTAGCGTTAGCTGCCTGCTTGAGCCCATTGTCTGCTCGCATTCTCCACACTCATTCGTCACCTTGCACTCGACCTCTCACTGTCTGTCCGCCTCACCCTCCTCTCTCTCTCTCTCACTCTTTCTCTCTCTCTCTTTCTCTCCTGCTCACTCTATTTCTCTCTCTCTCTCTCTCTTGCTTGTTAGCTTTGTCTGGGGGACAGGGGGGCAGCTTCCCCTCTATCTTTCTCATTGGTTCAACATACAGCTTGGCTTACTGTGCCGTGGGTGATGTGTGTGTGCATTTGTGTGTGTGTGTGTGTGTGTGTGTGTGTGTGTGTGTGTGTGTGTGTGTGTGTGTGTGTTGGTGTGTGTGGTGTGTGGATAAAGCTTACCTTATTTTTTGCTGCAGTATGTTTTATGTGCAGAGTCCATACTGTAGCACCTCAGTGCTTTGTAGATGTGTGGTGTGTGTGTGTGTGTCTGTGATGTGTAGTGTGTGTGGGATGTGTAGTGTGTGTGTGTGTGTGGGGGGGGGGGTGGGACGTGTAGTGTGTGTGTGGGTGTGTGTGTGTGTGTGTCTGTGTGGGGTGTGTGTCCCGTGTAGGAGCGCTGCTCTTTGAAGTGAGCCGGGTCTCTGCCACTCTGTGACTCATCATTGTGTCACATTACAGCTCAGAGATATGGCCGCTTCACTGCACATCAGCACTTTCCCCGGCACTCTCACCCCTGCCCCCCTCTCTCTCCCTCTCTCTCTCTCTCTCTCTCTCTCTCATGCAGTCCTTCTGTCTGCCTTTCTCTCTTTCTTTCTGTGCCCCTATCTGAGGCTTTATTCATCTGTTCCTTCCTCTGTCTTTCTCATGAGTGGGCAGGCAGTGCCTTGTGGAAGGGTGTGTGGGGCTGAGGCAGTCAGGATGTATGCGAGTGTGTGTGCGAATGTGTGTGCGAATGTGTGTGTGTGTGTGTGTATGTGTGTGTGGCAGCTTTGGGTGTGCTGCTGGGCTGGCTGGCTTTCTGGATGAAAGGCTGGTGTGACCCGCTCCAGTGTACTGTGTGTGCTGGGGCTCGGCAGGGCAGGATCAGCCCCAGAGCTTAAGGGGCTTCAGGCACTGGATCAGCACAGAAAGAGAGGGAGAGGGAGAGAGAGGGAGGGATGGAGAGGGTGAGGGAGAGAGAGGGAGGGATGGAGAGGGAGAGAGAGATGGAGAGGGAGAGAGAGAGGTGGAAGAGCAGAGAAAGGGATCAAAGGGAGAGAGGGAGAGAACTAGAATGAGAGAAAGGGGATGCAAGCATGCAAACACGCATTGGGGGTTAGGGTGAGAGTGGCCTGAGTGCAGGGTCTGGCGGAGTGTGTGGGGAAATTGAGGTTAGATGTGTGTGTGTGAGTGTGTCTGTGTGTGAGGGGGTGTATGTGTGTGTGTCTGTGTGTTTGTGAGTTTGTGTGTGTGTGTGTGTGTGTGTCAGATTGATTAAATGATGTGAAGTTTCAAGGCTTTTAGCAAGAGGTGCTGTGTGTAGAGGTTCCGAGATAGAGGTTTACTGATGGTGCCAGAATCTGTTGAGTGTTGAAGTGTGAAATGGTGTAATTGTGTTTGTGTCCGTTTGTGTGTGTGAGTGTGAGTGTGTGTGTGTGGTGTGTGTGTGTGTGTGGTGTGTGTGTGTGTGTGTGTGTGTGGAGGTGGCATGCGTGTGATTGGTGCTGAGTGTGAATGTGGTGTAATTCTATAGTGTGTGTGAGATTTCATGGTGGCGCCTGTGAAGGTGGCTGTGGCTGTGTGGAGGTGGATGTGTGTGTGTGTGTGTGTGTGTGTGTGTGTGTGTGTGTGTGTGTGTGTGTGTGTGTGTGTGTGTGTGTGTGTGTGTGTGTGTGTGTGTGCAGGTGTGTGTGCAGGTGTGTGTGCACATCTTGGCTCAATACTTTTTAGTGTGTGGACGAGCAGAGGGTGGCGATGGAACTGACGGGGCAAAGAGAGTGTGACAGGTGTGTGTGTGTGTGAGAGAGAGAGAGTGTGTGTCAGGTGTGTGTGTGTGTGTGAGAGAGAGTGTGTGACAGGTGTGTGTTTGTGTGAGAGAGAGTGTGACAGAGGAATAGATGTGTCTACCAAAAAGAGAAAGTTTGTGTGTGTGTGTGTGTGTGTGTGTGTGTGTGTGTGTGTGTGTGTGTGTGTGTGTGTGTGTGTGTGTGTGTGTGTGTGTGTGTGTGTGTGTGTGTGCATAGAGCATAAGGCACAGACAGTCCCACTGCTCAATGTCAGCAATGATTTAGGAAGTTGTGGACTAC
>NC_045152.1:5760709-5762436 GCF_900700415.2 Clupea harengus | reverse complement strand
GGGGGTCAACCCGGTCTCACGATTCTGTACTGTACAGAGACAGGGAGAGAGAGAGAGAGAGAGAGAGAGAGAAGAGGAAGAGAGAGAGAGAGAGAGAAAGAGAGTGGGAGAGAGAGAGGCTGGAAGGGAAAGGGAAACATGATGTGATACAACAGCAAAAGGAAAGAGATTAATCAGAAACAGTTCATTTTGATGGCATCTTAAATATTACGGTTGCATCGAGATCTGGAAGAAGACTGTTTTAAACACAAACTACTGTACACAAAGTACCTGTAAAAAATGGATTGTTATGCTGTTATTCAGGAAGAGTTTTCAGTTCAGCTTACAACTACTTTATTAACTATTTATAGGTCATGCCATACAGCCTGTGTTACCATGAAAGAGATATTCTTAAAATCCCCTTGGCTTTTGGATTAGTCAGTTTTATTTTAATTCTATGAAAATAAAGGTTCTATAAAAATAACACCTTAACTCTAGCTATCAGGAGTGGACATCACCATAGTCGTAGTTGGTTGAATAAGCGGAACAGAAGAGCACAGAACTGTCAAGTGTGTGGTTAGTTATGCTAATGTGTTGACACATTTCACCCCCTTTCCTCAGCTCCGGTTCAACGGTTGCGTGTTCTTTTGGTGAAGTAACGGTGGCGGTGCCTCTCGCTACCTGTGTTGTGTAAAGTGTGTAGACAGCTGCGGGTCTTGGCCTTTTTTTCTCGTTTTTCTTTTCTTTCTTTCTCTTTTCCTCCTGCCTCTTTGTGTGTGTGTGTGTGTGTGTGTGTGTGTGTGTGTGTGTGCGTGCGGCTACAGGCCTTTGTGCTTCCATTTAGAACGTGTCACGGAAGAGAGAAGAGGAGAACCTGCTGCTACCGTTGCTTCTGTTAGTGGGGATTTAGGAGGAGGAGAAGCGTCCTGTGGCAAATTCATAATGTTTTTCCCTTTCTCTCTTCCTCTCTCTCTGTCTCGCTCTGTGTGCCTCTCTCTGTCTCTCGCTCTGTCTCTCTCTCTCTCACTCTGTCTCTCTCTCTGTCTCTCTCTCGGCCGAGTAGGGTAATTACTCATGTTCTACAGGCTTCCCCAATCACACGTATTTGTACTTTTTGTCGCTTCCAGTTTCTGTAAAACTTCAAAATGTGGAAGTGGTGGGTACCATATGGTATTTCTGCGGTCCGCATGAACACATTTTTGTTCTGCTGTCTGAAAAACGAGAGTCAAGGAGAATAAAGAAAAGCTGTGGTCATAGAAGCTGAGAATACACACATCTCGTCAAGAAGGGGGCTCGATTGGCTGTAATGTTTTTTGAGCATCCATTACACCCCCATTGAAATTGATTGAGAGGGGGATAATCTATGGAATGTTGGAATGAATAGCGCTTTGTGTCACGTCGAGAGGAAATGTCCTAATGGCCTCTAAACAGCTTAGATAGGAGCGTCTGCAGGAGTGAGCGTTCTGACCACCAGAGGCACTTAAGGGGGCTGTAATTGAGTTCCCCTGAATACAGGCTTCCTTTAGTCGTGATAGAGGCACGGAATTACTGGCAGTAGTGAAGCGACTGAGGTGTGCAAGTGTTTGAAAGAGTTTATGCATGTGTAAGTGTATACACACACACACACACACACACACACACACACACACACACACTTACACATGCACGCACTGTGTGTGTGTGTGTGTGTGTGTGTTTTAGACTCCCTTGGTGTTAGAGACTGATGAGACTGTTGGATTCCTTCAGGC
>NC_045152.1:5750709-5753209 GCF_900700415.2 Clupea harengus | reverse complement strand
ACACACACACACACACACACACATTTAAACACCCACTATAAGCCTGTGGACAGGTGAATCATCTGCTTGGTGTAAAGCCTGCCTCTCCTGCTTCCCCCTCTCCCTTTGATGCCTCGGCTGTTTTTGAAAAGAAGGGAACTGAGAGGAGAGGTGTGTGTAATCAATCATGCCACCAACATACGAAAAAATTCATAAGGAAGCCATGGCATATTCTAATGCATACTTGCATTCACTGACACACACTCACACAGTAGACAGTATGCTCAAATGGGGGACCTGTGGAGCTTCTGGAAAAGTCTATAGAGGTTGAAGAGAACGGTAGGGCCAAGGTGCCACACAGCCATGTCACCAAATAGGCACACACAAAGACACAATTGCGTAACTATGCAGTCTTGATGCATTAGTATTGATGAAAACATAAAAACAAAGAGTGTACTCAATTTCACACACAAAAACAGAGAGGGAGAGAGAGAGAGAGAGAGAAAGAGAGAGAGAGAGAGGTAGTCCTGTGGTCTTTGAGATGTTCTCCTTTCAGAGATCTTCTCCCCTCTCCTTCCCCACCACCACCTCCTCAGCTATAACTGGGTGACCATCTCCACAGGCTGCCAATCATCCACAGACACTGTCATTTACAGCTGCAAAGGGCCCCCAATGCAATCACAGAACGACAGGTTGTCATTTACATATTCTTCATGTCTCCTATTTTCTCATCTCTCATGTCTTGTCATTTGTCTCCATGACATAAGTACCACTGTTATTTTTTAACCCCACCACCCTCCCTCCTTCCTTCCTTCACTATTCCTGTCTTTCATTGGTGATGTAAGCACTTTCCAGAAGCTCTAACTAGCGGTTAGCTGTTACTATGGCGTTATGAGGCGCTGGCGGTGTGGCTCGTTAAAAGTGTGGTGCTAAAGTTGCTACCGCCTGTGTGGGCACTGGCGGCACGTCGCCAGCTGCGTCAGCCGTCACATTTCTGCTGAGCCGAGGAAAACGTCTCCTCGCGCCCGGATAGGTCCGCCTTCTCCTCACCACGCCCACCGGTGCCCACGTGGGACTGGGATTGGCTGGGAACGCAGTCTGTCATGTCTGGTGGTTCCGCCCCCTGGCAGTGTAGTTTTAATAGGCCCCTGCTAAAGTGTTTTCTCTGACCTAGCCACAGTAGTTAGCATGATTAAAGCCCTTTGCCTTTAATGCCATCCAGACTAGGCTCTTGTGTGTGAGTGATTGATGTGTTTGTACTTGTATGTGGATGTCTATGCATAACTCTGTGTGTATGGGTATGTGCGTGCTGGGTGTGTTAGATTAGTATTATTTTTTGTGTGCGAGTGTGTGTGTACAGTTGAGGGGGCAGGCAGGTGACCTGCTTGTGGACGCAGCGGAGAGGATTTAGCCGTCTGATGAATAGGAGTGCACTGGCTAACTGATCCCACTGGGGCCCTCTGCTGCACTCACTGGCCTGGCGGAAGGACACAGCCCCAGAGAGATAATGATGCCCGTCACACACGCACGCACACACACACACACACACACACACACACAAATACACTCACACACACACACACACACACACACACACACACACACACACACACACACACACACACAGCCCAGACACTATGTAGTCTATTTCTCCACTCATTTTCACACACTCCATCTCCATCACGTCCTCTGTTTCACTCTTATAAATAGCGCCGGAAGCTAGCTGTGTGTCCTCAGTTTCCCACTCTGCAGATGTCCATGCCTGACCCTCCCCACACACACACTTACAAACTCACATTTGCGTAGACACTCAACACACACACACACACTCACACACACACACACACACACACACACACACACACACACACACTGTAAGACATAATCATAACATTGATTGGATAACTTTTTTTTTTTCCCCCACTGTCAACCCTGGCAGAGCGAGCAAGGACATGAGTGAGATTGACGGCGGGCGTCACATGAGCAATCACGAGTGTGCGTTCCATCCAGCTCGCTCATTCTGAATGATCCGATTCAGGACGCCCCCTCCAAGATGGCCCCTGACAAACAGAACATTAGCGTCTGATTGAAGCTCAGCTTAAGTAGCACTGTCCCTGACCCCAAACGCTCAGCCTCCCAGCATAAATGGTGCCGCCATTTTTTTAGTAAGAGAGACAGAAAGAGAGAGAGGTTTGAGTTGGATTGAAAAGGGGCTGAGAGAGAGCGCGAGAGAGTGAGAGGGAGAGTGAGAACGAGTGAATAAGCAAAAAAGAGAGAGGGAGGTGAGCAGGTGGAGCCAGAAAGAGGCAGAGAAGAGATGGATAGAGGGAGAGAGAGAGAGAGAGAAAGAGGCAGAGAGATGGATGAGAGGAGAAGAGGTGATGCAGTGGAGAGCGGTGCTGATGCTGACAGAGGCAGTGATGGAGCGCCGCTGGGACAGACGATGCGTCTGTCTCTGGACTGCTGAAGCTACGAAAGCAACAGCCTTTCATAGGGACATTAGGGAGAGGCAGGGAACTGA
>NC_045152.1:5735709-5745709 GCF_900700415.2 Clupea harengus | reverse complement strand
TCTTTTCTGGGTTCAGTTCCTGGGAGTTTAATGGCTCAAACTGGGTGTATTTTTGGGACTGGATTTCACAGGCATCCAGAAATTTAGAATTTGTTTTTGAATAGATATAGTCAATGGATAACGGCAATATTCTGCCCTACGCCGCATCCAGCCAATGGAAAACGGTCGAATTCTCCCCTACATGGATTATTGGGTGTTTTGGTGTTTGGACTTCCAATATAGATCGACAGAATTTGGCATGTAGGGCTTCTGTTGAATGCTCATCCCAAGTAGCCCTGCATGCTGAGTGGACCCCAGACCTCACTTTCACATAGCGCAATAGGCTGGATTATGCTGTCAAATAATTTGCACCAGATTGTGATTGGTATTTATTCATTATTTATATTGGTATTGATATTGTAAAATTTAGATTTTAAAGCAGAGAGTGTCCTACAGGCTTGTTGAGGCTCTTCGAGAGCATTCACTAGCATGCTAAAACTTCCTGGTGCAGTGATAGCAAGGCTGAGGTAAGTATACTGCACCGTGTGCTCTAAAACAGTGACACTACATCGAGTGAACATGTATCTGTGTCCCTGACATCTGGGCTTCTTTTTGAAAATCAAGATTTTAGTTATTTCTGTCTCTCTGTCTCTCCTTCTCTGCTACACCCCCCTCTCCTCTCCCCCCCACCCCCACCCCTGAGTCACAGATCACAAGTAGTTGTGTCTATTGTGTGTGTGTGTGTGTGTGTGGGTGTCCCCTGCTGTTGTGGTAAATGTGTGGGCATAGTGTTAAATGGTTGAATGCATTAACATTTGACTGGGGCTTGGCCACCTCCATTGCCAGGCTGGCTGACATTCGGTGTGTGTCCCCCCTCAGGGGACCGCCTCAGATTTCTGCCTTTGTCCCGCGCTGTGGAGGGGCGGGTGGCAGGACAGGACAAGACAGCGTGCCCCCCCCCCCCCCCCCCCCCCCACCCCACAGTCACCACCTCAGCGCACCTGAATGGGGTTTGTTTGGTCAGGTTACAACAGATGCCACACCTGGGCTGAGGGGGGTGAATGGGTTGTCTGACAAAGCTACCTGTAGAAAAGGAACACACACACACACACACACACACACACATACATGCACACACGCAGACATCAACTCTCTTATTCTTCTTACACACAGACAGACTCACACACATGTGCCTTTTCTATAGGAGTTGTTGAAGCTCCACACCTTTGTGGAGGATCTTTGCTCCGCAGTATCAGTTTCTAGTATCTCTCTGTAGGCAGGCAGAACAGACCCCAGGGTGTTCTCCAATAATAACAGCTCTTTTATGATCAAATGGAAAACGAACATATGTTCCTTTTGGGAACATTAAGAGTCATTTGCAGTGCCATATCTAATATGCGCCGTGGTCCAAACGGCCTGGCCAGCTTTCCTTCCCTGAAGCCTTGGGAGCAGAGTGGCATGGCAGCGTTCACATGTGCTCTTAACTGGAGCATGGCGCATGGCTCATGGCTCATGGCAGGTCATGAGGTTCCCCGCTGACTCTCCCGCCACCTCCCTCGGCTCTCTGTTCATCCTCTCACACGGGCACGTTTACTGGGAAGAGCCCGGGCGTGTTCCTAAGCCATGCCAACAGGTCTTACAATCCTAGACACTAATGCTTGATGTGTGTGTGTGTGTTTGCGTGTGTGTTTAATTGCTTTTTTATACACATTCATGCCTACCCATGTGTGCCATACTGTATCAGTGGATTAGTGTGTGTATGTGTATGTATGTGAGTGTGTGAGTGTGTGAGTGTGAGTTTGTGTGCGCATGGTTACATTTGTACATGCTTATTTGTATGTTTGGTTGCTACCCAGATGTGCATGTATGCATAGTTGTCTATATGTTTTCCTGTTCAGATATGGTTATGTACTGTATGTGTGTGTGTGTGTGTGTGTGTGTGTGTGTGTGTGTGTGTGTGTGTGTGTGTGTGTGTGTGTTTGTGTGTGTGTGTGTGTGTGTGTGTGTGTAAGTCTTTTGAAAATCTGCTTGGCTTACGTTGGTGTTGGACCCTGCCAGGGGGGGATCCTGAAGAAGAGGCTTGTGCTTGTCTTCCATTTGTGACCCCCTTTCTGCGCGCACAAACGAGGGCCCAGCCCCGGCGCACAGCGCTGTGGAGAACATCAATGCCAGCCCCGCTGGGAGTGCAGGAGGCAGCCTCGCACCAACACTCCCCATAACAAGCTCTTTTCTCCTCCTCCCTCCCTCCCTCCCTCCCTCCCTCCCGCACCTCCTCGCTCCCTTTCTCTTTTCTTTCATTTCTTTCTTTGAATGCCGTGTGTGTGTGTGTCTGTGTTTGGTGTGTGTGTGTGTGTTTGGTGTATGTGTGCGTGTGTGTGTGTTCGGTGTGTGTGTGAGTTTGTTGTGTGTGTGTGTGTGTGTGTTTGTGTGTATGTGTGTGTGTGTGTTTCTGTGGTTGTGTTCGGTGTGTATGTGTGTGTGTGTGTGTGTGTGTGTGTGTATGTGCATAAACACTGTGCTGTACATATGTACTGGTTCATTCATGAAAATATAGGCAATAACTCTTAATGCAGTGTAAGTGCAGTATCCCAAACACCCCAGACGTTACACTCATAAATGGAAATAGTTAAACAGTGACTAGTATTGAAATAGGGCGCTCTTTCGATTTACATATGGGCTCCTGCTTCATCGCAAGCCTGGGTTTTCACTGCCAGCTAATTGTTCGGTTTGGGAGCCTTAGACATGTCCATAAACTTGCTTTTTACGTGGGTTGCAGCTGGGTGGGTTAAGCATGCCAAATGCAGAAAGACTAGCAAACATAACTGCTCGATTTCTGCCATAACAGGTAGTGTGTCCATCTGGAGACGAGGATGCCATGTCTCCCCATGACCATTAGAGTCGGACTGGTACTGATGGAGTAGACCTGTGTGTCTGGTCTATACCTGTACACACCTGCAACATGCTCCCATTAATGTTTACATCGGTAATTCTTTCTCTGTGTTACGATCCAAATAAAAGTGTTTAAATGTGTGGGTGGGTGGGGAATATAAAATAAGTTTCTAATAAAAATTATTAAAACGAAATAAGGCATATTAAAAACCCCTCCAACAAGGGAAATAACCATACAGGTTATACAATTTCAAGTTGCATGTTAAGTGAGACATATTTCCCAGCCTTATATGGGTAGTGTCTGCTGATTAACCTTGTGTAATAAAACCTGTTATTGTTTTGAGTGTGAGGGTGTTTTGAGGTGTGTGTTCTGAGAGACGAAGTGAGACAGGGGATGAGACAGGGGATGCTGTCTGGGCGGAGAGTCTGTGCACAGGAGCGGCTGGAGAGCTGTGTGTGAGTGTGAGTGTGTGTGTGTGTGTGTGTGTGTGTGTGTGTGTGTGTGTGTGTGTGTGTGTGTGTGTGTGTGTGTGTGTGTGTGTGGGAAGGGGATGCTGGCGGGGCGGAGAGTCTGTGCACAGGAGCGGCTGGAGAGCTCACAGCTGCCGGCAGCCACAGAAAGAGAATGGAAGGGAGAGTCAGTAATAATTTAGTGGATGTTGACAGTGCACTGAGAGAGAGAGAGATGGAGAGAGACGGAGGGAGAAATGGAGTGAGAGAGGGAGAGAGAAAGACTGACGGCTTTGTAGTGGAACTCCGGAGACTGTATGCAGGGGATTGTCTCTGTGGAATGTGATGGGTCTTTAGGAGCTCACAGGTGGGGCGGAGAGAGAGAGAGAGAGAGAGAGAGAGAGAGAGAGAGAACAGCACAGCACAGTGATGAAAAAACAGGAAGAACAGTAGAGAGGGCAGGAAAGAGAGTAGAAAAAAGCGAGCAAATAAAAGGTAGGCTTTTGTCTTCTTGTGGCCAAATCTCATTTGGCAGCCCAGCGTTGATTATTCTCACAGATGATGGGTTGACGCTAGGTAACACCACCAGCCCTGCAGCCTGCCACAGTTGATTTGAGCCGCTGTCTGCTCCCAGGCCTGCCTGCATCTGCGAATCCACCCAACGCCTGTAACTCCCTCTCTCCCTCCCTCCCTCCCTCCCTCCCTCCCTCTCTCTCTCACCCCCATCCCCCCCCCTCCCACGGAACAGGGAGAACAGCTTATTAGACAGGAGGAAGGAAATGGTCTTTTCCGTTATGGCGGTAATGGGGCTTTACAGTCAGAAACAGAAGAAGGAAGAAGGTCTATTTTTGTTCGTTGTTTCTTCTCCTTCATAACTTGACCCCCCCCCCCATCCCTCCCTCCATTCTTCACCTCCCCCTTTCGGCGAATGTTTCCGTGTCCTCTCTGCGTCATGGGGCCGTGTGAGCGGTGCGTCGGGGTGACTCGGCAGGGGTAATCATGGCTGCTTTGTCACAGAAACACCGACTCATCTGACAGCGTGTGAGTAAGCGCGCCGGCCAGCCCAGCTCCAGGAGCTCTTTGGAGGTGACGTCACTCGCCGTGTCAGAGAGGGCAACGCATCTCTACGCTGCATCTCAGAGAGAGAGAGAGAGAGAGAGAGAGAGAGAGAGAGGGAGGCCTGAAAGTGTGTTAACCGACTGAAGGGCCACTGATGGTTGTGGGTGTGCAAACACTTCATAAGCTACAAACACTTGCCTTCCCTCTCGCTACCCCCCACCCCCCCACCCCCCTCTGTTGGCCTGTGTTCTGTCACCAGAGTAGGACGGAGACCTGTTGAGCACATGACAGGACTGGCTAGTGGAAACAATACCAGGACAGCAAGGCTGAAACTGTAGATTGATGAACTGTAGACACCCTGGTCTCATATTACTGCAAGTGCACAGGTCCTGTGAGTGTGTGTGTGTGTGTGTGTGTGTGTGTATGTGTGTGTTTTGTTGTTGTTTCTAGGCCATCATCCATGTGTTTGTGTGAGGAAAAGACCGAGTGAGAATAGTATATTGTGTCAGAGGAATAAAGAAAGACTGTCTGTGTGTGCGTGTGTGTGTGTGTCCCTGTTGGCTGGGTTACCCTACGTTCCTTGTGTGTGTCACCGCCGTTGTGCCAATTCTCACATCTGCGAGGCTGGGAGCGGCGAGGGTAGGGAGTTGTTCTGGAGGGCTAGAGGGTGCGCGGGGGCATTGGCAGTGTCCGCCAGGGGAGCCCGACCCAGGGTGCCCGCCGCCCGCCGCCCGCCAGCCAACCAGGGCCAGCAACAGCCCAGAGCCTCTGCTTCATCCAACCCCCCACCCCACTCTGCTCTCCATTTGCTCTGCCGGGGGGGTTAGTGCGCCTTGGTGCTTTGTGTCCTACATGAGCTGCTGTAGCCGTCAGCCACTCACAAATTACAGGCCTTGCTCAGCAGGCTGGTCCTGGCCAGGGTAACATTACACCACCCACCACCACCACCACCACCACCACTGCCATCATTTCAGCCTCTGCCTCAGCTGCCCCTGCCCTCCCTGAAGGCCGGTGCCAGGGCCGTCCACCCAGCACCCTCCCCCGCCCCAGTCGGCTGCAGCCAGGCCTGGAGCTCAGAGCCCGTGCCTGATGTCTGTGGGGAAGCTGAGCTGATGCCAGCCCACAGTAAGAGGCAGAGAAGGAGAGAGAGAAAAGGAATAAAGCAAAATAGAGTGACAGCAAGAGAGAGAGAAAGAGAGAGAGAGAGAGACTACATATTGCGATACAGTAGTGTAAGAGATTGCACTGTTGTAGTGTCTGTTAGACATTCAGGCTCAAATTTAAGTACTAGATGGTTTGATTGGTTTGAATATCAGAGAAGAACAGAAAGAAGTGAGAGGATAGAGAGAGGTATAGAGGTGAGAGAGGATAGAGAGAGGTATAGAGGTGAGAGGAGTACTGTATGCAGGAGAGAGCAAAAGAGAGCAAGAGAGAGAGAGAGAGAGGGAGGGAAGCGAGGGAGAGCAGCAGTAGAGGGGTTGGGGAGGGAGAGGTATGTAGTGTGGTGGAGCCTCTGGGATTGTCCTCCACTCGCAGCGGGAACACTGGCTCCTGTGTTCTGGTGAGGGGTGATGTTTCTGGACAGGCATGCGCCCAGGGGTTGGCCAGCCGGCCGCTCCAAACCACCTCTTCTGCTGGAGAGGGCAGGGCCGTCCAGTGCAGTCCGATCCAGTCCAGTGTGCCGGCCGTCTGCCAATCGGTCTCTGGGCTTGGCCACCTCGCCACCACTCAAACCACCATATCGCTCGGAAAAGCCCTGTTACTGGATGAAGTTGCTGGGGTTTTTTTTTTTCCCACCCTGAGAGCAGCCACTCTTAAATGGGTAGTCTTGTCAGAGAAAACGCCCCCCCCCCCCCCCCCTCCTTCTCCTCCTGGAAAAGTCAGACGTTACTGTGGAGCAGATGGAAACTGATGAAACAGTGTTTCATACAAGACACACCCTCTCACAGTGCACACTGTCTTTTCTAATGTTATTCTTCCTCCTGCTAAGTGAAAGAGCTGGTTACAGCCCTTGCCCCCCTCCTTTCCCCCTGGCACATGGGGGTGGGGGTGGTGGGGGGGCGGCTGCTAATACATGAAGCAGAGCAGGGCGTCCCGCGGGCAGCACCTTGAGCTTTCATTACGAACTGCTGAGCTGGCCACTGTGAACGCTGCCTAATAGCACGCTCTCATTTGTGCCTCTTTAAACTCGCTTCCTACACTGCTTTACGTCTCTCATTAAACGTGTGTTGTTGAGTATGGGCTTTTTTCCCCCAACTGAAAGAGGCAGTGGCATGTTTACTCAGAGTGTAACAGGAGGTTTAAGTAAAGAATCGTTTTAATGAGTGTTGTTGATGAGGAGAGACGGAGACCTGTCGGTGCCTTTCATGTTGCTCCCTGTCATGTGCGTGGGCGAGCTGTGATGTTGCCGCGCATGAAGCAGACGAGGAGACATAATGAGTAGACTACAAGTAGCAACAGTTATAAGAGTACATGAACTATGCAAGAGAAGTTGTGAAGTCATAGCCTGTCGAGCCGTGTCCAAAGAACTTAACGCTAATGGAAAGAGATAGCCGCGGTTTCACCTGTTAAACCCTCCCTGAACCGACTCTTGTGCAGCACCTTGGTAACGACGAGGATGTTTCCTTACACAATGTGAAAAATCCCCAGCCAGCTGCGGTGGATTACCGAAGGCCAGTCTTTGCAGAAACCATGGCGTAAAATCCTCAAGCGGGAGGGTGGCCTCTCCCCCGGCTTAATGGGAGTTGGTCAGTACCAGAGAGAGATGAAGCGCGCACACCGTTTAGAAGATGCGGCCAGTATGGCGGTGTGCCAACAGGTGCTCAGGGAGATCAGGGCTTCATTCAGCAGGCACACCGCCACAAAAGTTTTTTTTTTTTTTTTTTTTTTAAACAGAAGCTTACCGGAATAGCAGCGCTCGTTAAAGCTAATCCAAAAACCGATGGATGTGATCCTCGATTCACTAAGTGCGAGAACTGGGTCCACGGGGGAATCGTGATATGAAAGCGGTTCTTGGCGTTTAGTCGGTGCGGTGCCGGACTGAACTCTGCGCTGAAGATAACCGCTAATCTGAGGCCAATGAAGATCATCCTCTTAAGTGAGATCACTTTGATTTTTAGAAGGATCACCCTTGAGGCGCTGACCTCAACAGTGCAAACACGAGCCACACCCGCGCGTGAACTCCTACTTAGCCTACATGTAGGCACACACATGTATTTTAGCCAGTCCACTTTGGTGGCTCGACCATCGGCTATATTTAAACCCTAACAACATGAAGATTAATTAGCGGGGGTAAGCTTGGAGTGCACTGAATTAAAAACAAACAAAAACAATAATTGTAATAGGAGAATAAATGTGTTGCAGAATTCAGACGTGTGTATTAACACATCTGGCAACGTTGACTTGCAAATTGGTACTGTGCAAGATGTTCATTAAGGTAAATAGAAAAATAGACCCCACTGTAGACCTATAAATATTCATATATCATTATACTAATTTGAACAAATATGTGCAGCCACATTTGCATTCACTTTCAAATGTATTCATCCTGCAGATGTTAATTTTGTCCCAACAAGCATACAGTACACTGAACAGGTTACACAGGATGCTTTTGTTCCCTGTCGTGAAGGGGATATAGTATTGACAAGCTCAGACAAAACCCAGATAGTAGGGGATAGTAGAGATCGTATCATACGGTTAAATAAATAAATATTGCGATACTTGACACCAGTGTATCGGTATAATATCGCGCTAAAATATAATATCATGATACTACACTGTATAGCTGTTTTCCTTTCACTGCAACCAGATAGAGGACAGCCATGTTGTGGGAGAATGTTTCTGTTTGGGGACGGGGCGGAGTGGAAATGAGACGATGAAAACAGGAAGAGTAAGGAAGAAAAGAGATATACAGAGAGGGAGAGAGGAAGAACCGGTACCATTTTCTCTAATGCAATAGTGTTGTTCTATGCTGGTAGATACTGGTGTGACTGACTGTGTGTGTGTGTGTGTGTGAAGAGTGTAAGCCTCAAGTCACAGGCTTGTAAGAGCAGTGAATATTTGATACAGACCACTATGGGTGTTTGTGTGTGTAGTGTGTACGTGCTTGACGTCTCTTGAAGCTTGTGTCTTTCTTTCTGTGTAAATAATATCAGTAACTCGCTGATGTTTGTGTGTGTGTTGCGTGTGTGTTTTTTCAGTTGTTACCGTGCATTTGTTAAGTCACACTTTGTTGCTGTGTGTGTGTGTGTGTGTGTGTGTGTGTGTGTGTGTGTGTGTGTGTGTGTGTGTGTGTGTGTGTGTGTGTGTGAAGGCCATTTCGTTCCCATGCTCTTTGAGCTGGTAGGGCTGGGCTGTGATGGAGATGGCTATCTGTCATCCAGGTTTGCTCCATCTGCCCACACCACTGGCTAGCTGCAGGAGACTCTGGACTCTGAGTGTGTGTGTGTCTGTGTGTGTGTGTGTGTGTGTGTGTGTGTGTGTGTGTGTGTGTGTGTGTGTGTGTGTGTGTGTGTGCGTTGCTCTCTGGCACTTTTACATTAAACTTGATGAGTTCAAATAAACCGAAGGCCTCAACATTAAATCCTTGTAATTGTGTTTGACATGGTTGTGTGTATGTGTGTATAAGTCTGAGTGTATTCTAATGTTTCAGTAGATGCCTTCATCAAAAGCAACTTACAGTACAGGTCATGGGGAAGAGATAGAAGATGATCTGTACTGACAAATTACATCAGTGTTGTCAGTGTGTGTGTGTGTGTGTGTGTGTGTGTGTGTGTGTGTGTGTGTGTGTGTGTGTGTGTGAAGAAACCTTTAGAGAACACCACACACACAACCTTTGAGTGCTGTAGAATTCTGTTTCTGTGGTTACGTACTAATCACACAGCTGGAGACCAAAGTGACATATAAGAGCTCTCTCTCTATCTCCTTCTGTGTGTGTGTGTGTGTGTGAGTGTGTGTGTGTGTGTGTGTGTGTGTGTGTGTGTGAGTGTGTGTGCCCATGCAATTCCAGCTGTGATTGTCTCACAGTGTTTGCATATGAAAGTGTGTGTGTGTGTGTGTGTGTGTGTGTGTGTGTGTGTGTGTGTGTGTTAGTGTGTGTGTGTGAGTGTTGAAAGAGGAGGTGAAGTGTTTGTCCTGCTGTGGTTAATACCACTGAGAAAAGGCTTAAATTGCATATGCAGACCGACCCAACCCCCTTCGTCAAGGGAAGAGATCACTGTGTAAAATGAACCCATATACACAAGAGGAAGAGAAATCATTTGGTTCTCTTTCAGTGTTTGGGCTGAAGTCGATACAGAGAGGGAGACAGAGAGAGGGAGACAGAGAGAGAAAGAAAGAAAGAAAGTCTCTCCCTACCATGACCATCACCACAAACAGCACACACACCCACCCGCCTGACAGCTCTTTAGGCGCCATTCTCCCAGATCGATCAGACGTATTGGAGCTGCCCCACCCACTCTCCCCAGAGCTCAAGGTGGAGCTCGTGTGTCCGGTTCTGTCAGACCCAGAACCACTGATGAATGGGCCAGTCCCTTTCAAGTGGGACAGGACACTTCTAGTACACACACACACACACACACACACACTTTCTCTCTCACACACACATATACGCACACTTTCTCTC
>NC_045152.1:5713209-5723209 GCF_900700415.2 Clupea harengus | reverse complement strand
AGAGACAGGAAATGAAAAGAGGTGAGAGGAGAGAATAAGACAGAGATAAAGAGACAGTGTGTTTATGTGTGTGTTTCTGTGTGTGTGTGTGTGTGTGTGTGTGTGTGTGTGTGTGTGTGTGTGTGTGTGTGTGTGTGTGTGTGTGTGTATGTGTGTGTGTGTGTGTTTGTGTGTGAAGCAGCACCTCTCTATGACAGGAGGCACCTGGACAACCTTTCTTTATTTTATTTATTTATGTGTACTTACACAACACACACACACACACACACACACACACACACATACACACCCTCTCCCCTCTGAATGTGTGTGTCAAACATGAACTTCATGTAAACCTCCTGGTTATGGAACAGAGTGAGACACATAATGTTTGCCTTTTTCAAAGGCTAAAAGCAGGGTAGGCAAACCTGCAGTGTTGTCATTGTGAAAGAGCGTGATGAATGACCAGTGTTCAATCATTTCATCTACAGGGAGGGATCGCCTCATGCCTTTCCTCCTCCTCTTTTCTTTCCCTCTGTTCTCCTCCGCCCCCCAGCCCCTAACACACACACACACACACACACACACACACACACACACTCCCCCTCCCTCCATTACACTGTTTTGTAGTTAAGTGTTAAATGGTGGGGGAGGGGAGAGGCTAAATGTTCCAAATGGGTCCTCACACACACACACACACACACACACACACACACGCAGACACACACACAGGCACACACAGACAGACACACACACACACACACACACACACACACACATACAAAGAGAAGTTGTGCAACATACAGAGGAGAATGAAAGCCTCCCGACATGCCCAGAATGCAAACTCTCTGAGGCGCTGTGTGTGTATGTATGTGTGTGTGTGTGTATGTATGTGTGTATGTGTGTATGTGTGTGTGTGTGTGTGTGTGTGTGTGTATGTATGTGTGTGTATGTATGTGTGTGTGTGTATGTGTACTCATCCTGCTCCTGCAGATGTACTGTACCTGGGGCCACAGGAAAGTACAGGGCTCAGACAGTAGACCTGGCGTAAACACAGTTTGGGGTGTCATCATAGTTATGCTCCGACAGCTCAACATTTGGGGTGTCATCATAGTTATGCTCCGACAGCTCAACATTTGGGGTGTCATCATAGTTATGCTCCGAGAGCTGAACATTTGGGGTGTCATCATAGTTATGCTCCGAGAGCTCAACATTTGGGGTGTCATCATAGTTATGCTCCGACAGCTCAACATTTGGGGTGTCATCATAGTTATGCTCCGACAGCTCAACATTTGGGGTGTCATCATAGTTATGCTCCGACAGCTCAACATTTGGGGTGTCATCATAGTTATGCTCCGAC
Source organism: Clupea harengus (assembly GCF_900700415.2). Lineage (NCBI taxonomy): Eukaryota > Metazoa > Chordata > Actinopteri > Clupeiformes > Clupeidae > Clupea > Clupea harengus. The sequence continues at coordinate 5,721,870 of NC_045152.1, read as the reverse complement.
AGCTCAACATTTGGGGTGTCATCATAGTTATGCTCAGAGAGCTGAACATTTGGGGTGTCATCATAGTTATGCTCCGACAGCTCAACATTTGGGGTGTCATCATAGTTATGCTCCGACAGCTGAACATTTGGGGTGTCATCATAGTTATGCTCCGACAGCTCAACATTTGGGGTGTCATCATAGTTATGCTCCGACAGCTCAACATTTGGGGTGTCATCATAGTTATGCTCAGAGAGCTCAACATTTGGGGTGTCATCATAGTTATGCTCAGAGAGCAAAACTCGGGTCATTGTAAGTTTAGCTTGCACAGAAATTCATCCAGTAAATCGGGCAGTCGGAAGATTATGGAGCGGCGAGGATTTAAAATGGTGACTAATGTCGTAATTGAAGTCTGTGTGGAGAGGTGCCAGTCGTTCAGGTTTAGGTGTCTGGCATCAAAACGTAGCCCTGGGATATGAAAAGGGATATCTGACACGCTAGGGTGTCTGCGGTTGATTTGAGCTGAGAGTGGCTCAGGCTTGAAGACGAAGGCGTGGTGGTGAAGAGAGCGTGTGCGGCATTTGAGGGCCGTAGAAAAGAATGAAGGCTGTCATTATGAGCTTTATAACAAAGGAATATGGCGGGGGCTTGCTTACCCAGAGCAGCATGTGGGCCGTTTTCACTGTGGGAGACAGAGTTCGGATAGCAGAACTGACTGTGCTCTGCAATATTACATTTTGAAATGTTATACTTGAAACACAGTCGTTCAGTTTCACTGTTACTGCGGTATGATAGCTTTACTGGTGCTGGTTTGTTGTTGTGAACATTCCAGAGAAATTGTCTTTGCCAACTGTAACTGATAGCGTTAACGTTTTTTTTTATACATGCCAAGAAAATGATTTTTCACCGGAAATGGAGCATTTCTATTTTATTTCTTTGTTCTTTGCTAAAGGACTTTCGGTGTGGCGTACACCGCATTCATACTAATAGCAGAGAAAAAGAGCTATCATTAAACCACACTAACTCAAAGTTATGAGAGTGATTTACGTTCGAAGGCCCATCTGCAGTTCACTCTCTCTTGTAATTAAAGAAGAGTTGAATTGTTTCATTTGCTTGTCTGTGCAGAGGAACCTCTTTCATAACTCCCCCTCTGCTGCCATGGGGTGCATGGCTCCCCCCCCCCTCGAGGATAAGGAGAGTATGAGAAAGGCAATATCACACTCATTATTAAACCCAGCAAGGCAAACACTGATCTCATAACCTTCAGGATCAGCTCAGATTGGGTGGCATTGTTTAGGTAGGTGGAGTGGATGTCAGATGCCAGATTGATATCGGGGAGATCTGATTTAAGGAACCGTTCTAAACAGCTTGAGAACTCAGTCCTTTAATGAAAGGCTGCCACCAAATCATTCTCATGATTTCTGTGAAACTCCAGCCACTACAAATATAGAAGTAAAAGGACTTTCTAGCTCATGTTCTCGTCTCGCTCTCGCGCACTCTCTCTCTCTCTCTCTCTCTCACACACACACACACACATCCTCACTCTCTCTGTCTCTGCTCTCCTCAGCGCTCCAACTTCCTGCACAGAGAGATGGTGGCGCTGGCCAGCCAGTTCCCCAACGTGCGCATCACTACCTGGCGCATGTCCACCATCTGGGGCGGCGCCAGCCTGCTCACCATGTACCTGCGGGCCATGGCGGACCTGCTGGCCATGAAGGACTGGCCCTGGGACTTCTTCATCAACCTCAGCGCTGCCGATTACCCCATCAGGTCAGACACACCACCACACTACACCACACCACCACATCACCCCACCACAGCACCACACCACAGCACCACACCACAGCACCACACCACCACACCACAGCACCACACCACAGCACCACACACCACACCACCCCACAGCACCACACCACAGCACCACCCCACAGCACCACACACCACCAAACACCACCACACTACACCCAAGCACCACACTCAGGCACCACACCACCACAGTACCACACACCGCACCACACCGCACCGCACCGCACCACTGCACCCCACTATACCACCACACCACCACAGCACCACACCACCACACCACAGCAGACTGACCAGGTTGCACACTGTCTGACCAGGGCTGTTTGTTGACTGTTATTTTGGTTTGTGGACCTGTCACTGCTGGGGGGTATTCGTCGTAGCTCGCTAAGCGGTTTAGCGAGCAAATTTTCAGGCTAAGATAAAAAACGCCCCTCTTTTTGGTTCGTGGAAGCAACTTTTGAAAAATCACCATAGTTACATATCGATTAGCACTAACCTGCTCCAGGGCAGGCTAACTTAAGTGTAGCTGGATAAGCTTGCCACACCCCCGGAAAAAGGAGGGATCCCATTGACCAAGGACTGATATTAGAGTTAGATTAGCGGAGGGAGAGAGTTCTTTGCGATCGCCAAGATCCATTATTCTTGTATGAGCGCTACCGATTCAGCCGACAAGGAATCATTAATTTACAAGACCTTCTCGAGTCATTTATTGCAAACACCACAGTCGAACATTGACTGTCTTGCGCTTTTTTGCAAGTGGTACATTTTTGTAGTGTCGGTGATGCGGAGAACAAAGCACTCATAATTATATGAGTGTTATTAGTACACCATAGCATATCATTATTGTAGAAAATGATTAAGGTGGACTCATGATAAGAATAGAGAGAAATACAGACAATTCATTTTCACTGCTTCAATTTATTGCATTTGTTATTAATACATTTAGTCATTTAACAGACGCTTTTATTCAAAGCGACTTCCAAGGAAATGTAAAACTACATCGAGGAAGGACGTGAGGGGATTTGAACTAGCAACCATGCAGATTCAAACCGGTAGAGGAAACCGCTGTACCAGTGGACACTTGCCGTCAGGTATTCATACATAGATATCACCCTATAAACATCCCAACACACCTTGCTCTCACAGCGGTGGTGGTGTTGAATTTTGCCATGATTATGGTCTTGTATTCTTCATAAGCGTTCATGTTCATCTCCTACTCGCCAGCGGAGAAAAAAAGAGCCCTTTTCTTTGAGTTTAGAACCATTATACCGTTAGAAAATCATGGTTTTGGTGATCGACCTTTCCTGCCTTTTGAAGTAGGACGTGCACGCGCAAATGCCATGATAACTTTAGCCTGGTTGAAATTAACCACATGATTAGGATGCGGATCAGCCGTTAACGAACCGATATTTGCTGTTCTCAATCAGCTCGCTAATCTTAACGGGCTAAAAGGCCAATTGATTAACTTAGCTTCAATCCTACGACGAACGTACCCCTGGTGTGTTCTTGTTCTTGTTATTGTTGTTGTTGTTTGATGTAGACAGCAGTGTTTTAAGAGTTAGAGACAGGAACATTCCACCTTATTGTTCCCTCTCACCAGCTCTGTTTTTAATCTGTTGAGATCTGTTTGGTGATTTCTTTCTTTTTCATCGACTTTCTTTTTCATGCGCTAATGTGATGCGCAGCGGTTTTATTCCTCCTTGTTTTCCAGGAGGACTGAGCATCCCGGGCCATTGATCATTTAGCCGATTCAGCTGGCCACCGACTGGTGCATTTCCTGCCTGTTAGACAGCAGCAGAGTCAGACAAATGTAATCCGCATCAGACTTAGCTTAGGGACTTAGAGTTCCGAGGGAACACACTTAATTGACCCCAGAACAATTGATGGCGGTTGTAATGTCAAGTGAATTGAGATCTCACAGGTTGACGGTAAGGAAGGAAAGCCATCCAATAAGATTGAGTGTCTGTAGTCGACGCAAAACAGACTAAAGCAGTTATTTCACCAACAACGGGCCAAGGAAGCCAGCAGCTGGTATGGTAGCTAGATGTGTGTTGTGTGTGTTTTTGTTTGTGTTTTTGAGTGCTCCCACGGGAGGAATATTGAAAAGGAAATTAAATCGCTATTGGAGCACTTTATTTAACTGATGTTGTTTAGAACACAACACAGTTGTGCAGTGTGTTAGCGGGGAAATAGTCTGTCATGTTTTATGGGTGAAGATAATCAAACTGAAACTTTATCCCCATGCCATATGCACAATGTAAATAATAAATTAAAGGACTGTAAAAGCTTGGGGAGAGATATTTAATCTTCTGCTAAAGCTGATAGCCATAGGTAGACTTGCCTTTGCTGGATGGTAAAAAAAGAAAAAGCTGCAGATATGGCCGACCCAGGGGGTCAATATTTTGAGGATTCACGAGGAATAAATGTCATTAGCAGGAATAACTGTCTGCTCCATAATTAGGGGAGCCGTAATGTTCTGGCTAACCCTTGCTTTCCCCCGGGCAAAAATCAATACAGCCGCCATGTCATTTCAGCCCCAGTGTGAAAACAGAGTGCTGGAAGTGTGTGTGTGTGTGTGTGTGTGTGTGTTTGGGGGGGATCAATAGGGCTGTGCGATGAATCTTTGGCCTGTCCCACTACCTCACGGCTGAAGGTTAATCCTGTCCCCCTATCAGCCAGAAACACTCGCCACCTCGGCGCTGGTCGGGACAACTTTGCTTTAAGCCAAAGCTCCTTTTGACTGGGACATCAAAGGGGAGAGAGAGAGAGGGACGCAGGGAGAAGGAGAGGTGGAGGAGGGAGGGAAAGGGGGGGAATATTCCTTTTCATCTCGCAAGGCGTCAGGTGTGCTCTTAAAACGGTCCACCAGTGTGTACAGGGATATACGGACTCCACCCCCCACCCCCAAACCGGCACTGTCTTTATCTATTTTTTTGTGGTAGCTACTGTGTGTTTGTGTGTGTGTGTGTGTATGTGTGCGTGTGTGTGTGTGTGTGTGTATGCGTGTGTGTGTGCATGTGTCAACTTTCAGAGAGAGAGAGAGAGAGATAGAGGTCAGAGAGGTCTCTGAAAGTTTGGGTGAGAGGCTGGCTGAGTGCTCCCTCTCATTGGCGAGTTAAAGTTAGCGTCCGTGGCGATCGACACCGTGCCCGCCGCAGTGTAATGAGAGGGGAAATGGAGCGCTGATTGAACTCTCTCCTGCGGTCGGCTCGGCCCGGCAGGCTAGTCTCGTCTAGTCATTACCCTGCGCCAGCACTCTGGACTCCGCTCTCTGCCTCGTCGTTTCGCTTTCTTTGACTCATTCCATCATCCCCCTTAACGTTGTTCTCCTCTGCATTCCTTTTCCTTGAGTCATCTTCGATTCTTCGTATTTTTGTCGTTCGCTCTAAACCATTTTTGGCCTTTACACGTCGATGCCAGCTTTCCTTCCCTCCCACCTCTATGTCTCTTTTTTTCGCTCACTCCTGTTCTCTCTCTCTTTCTCTCTCTGACTCTCACTGTCACGCAGTGTATCTCAATTTCTGTCTCTACCTCTGAAAAACTTAAGTCAGCGGAGCGTCAAAGTTTAGGCAGGAAAGTGGAAAGTTCAGCTTGTTTCTGTAAAGGAGTGTGAATTCGAGTGTGTGCTTGTGTGGGTTAATGTGTTGGGGTATTGCAGTGTGTGTGTTTGTACATAGGGGTGTGTATTGCGCTGTGTGTGTTTGTGTGTGTGTATGTTCCAATGTTTGAGTGTGTGTCTGTGTGTGTCTGTGTGTGTGTGTGTGTGTGTGTGTGTGTGAGTGTGTGTGTGTGTGTGTGTGTGTGTGTGTGTGTGTGTGTGCAGGGGTGTGTGTATGACAGATGGCTTTGTGTTGGCAGCAGGCTGACTGATGAGTGAGGGGAAGTGATGTCAAGGGGCCTGGGTATATTAGACCTCATCTCAATTTGGTGTGAGTGATGTGCACACACACACACGCACACACACACACACAGCCACTTATTCACACACACACACACACACACACACACACACACACACACACACACACACACACACAGCCACATGTGCACACAGACACATACGAACACACACACACAGCCACATACGCACATACACACACACAGAGACACATATGCACACACACACACACACACAGAGAGACACATATGCGAACACACACACACAGACACACACACACACACACACACACACACACACAGAGACACATATGCACACACACGAATGGCCTGACAGTAAAATGGTTTCCTCACTCCTCACTCTAGGGACTTGCAGCGTGTGAAAGAAAGACTGAACACACTCATACACCCTCACACCTACACATACACGCACACACACACACACACATACACCCTCACACCTACATGCACAAACACACACACACACACACACACACACACAATAACTCATATAAACACACATGCACCCTCACACCTACATACACACACACACACACACACACACACACAAACACACAATACACTCATACACACACACATACACCCTCACACCTACATACACACACACACACACACACAATACACTCATTCACACACACATCATGTCAAACACACACAGACACAATCCCCATCTCAGCCCTGATCACTCTTCCTGATCCCCCACCACCAGCTGCCAGTCATTGGCTGTGCCAGTCAGGCCCGTGTGCCCACGAGTCCAGCTGTCAGTGCCCCCGACCCCAGACAGGGCTGTCCCGCTGCCCCCCCCCCAGACTCAGATGAGATAGACCCCAGAGTAGGGGCCCTGTTGCCCATCACATGAGAGAGCAGGCCTGCGGCCTGCGGCACTGGGTCACCGACGCCTCTCAGGGACAGGGGCTCCACCAATGAGAGCCTGCCGTGGAGAGGTGAGGGAGTCACATGACGGAGCGCCTATGGGGCAGCTGTAGGCAGCACACGAGGCTTGTTGGTGGGGCAGTGAGAGCAGTCATCTGCCTGCAGAATCTTTCCACATAGAGAGAGTTACTACACGCAGGACGCTGGATTTCCATTGGTCTCTCCCACTGTGTGTGTGTGTGTGTGTGTGTGTGTGTGTGTGTGTGTGTGTGTGTGTGTGATGAGTCTCCAGAGTAGCTGTGGAGATGTGCAAATGTTTGTATGGAGGGGGGGTGGGGGGGCTAATAAGTGTAGTTTAACCCGCGTTTAACCCTCATGATTTCACTTGTTGTGGTTCTGGTCAGAATTGACCGGCCTGAGATAAATATTAATAATGCTTTTTGTAAACATTTGATTTAGCTTTAAACCTTTCTAAAGATGCGAGTAATAATTGTCTTCATGAATTATGTGTAATTTCTAGTTTTTAAGCCTCCTTTTTCATTTTAATTGTATTTATATAGCGACAAAACAATACAATTGTCTCAAGGCGCTTTACAGAGTCCAGGGCCTGAACCCCCTTAGAGCAAGCACAATGGCGACTTTTAATGAGGTCGTAACATTCAGTTTTAGGGAAATTTACAAAATATTTTCGAATGCATACAACTAGTGCAAATCTAATTATATGTAACAATTAACAACACACATTTAAAATTTGCATAAAATATACGTAATAAAAAATGACAACATAATTAGACTTAGGCTTTCATCTGATGTATGATGAAAATGCACACCCATTCATATCAACACCTAGCTGACTGCATTAAATGTGACAATTTTACCATTTATTTTCACTCATAAAACTCTTAAGTATTACAGTCTTGGACATTCATTTTAAAGGCCCAGCCATTTTTGACCAGAGACACAACAAATGCAACAATGTTAAATTATTTGTGAAAATACTTAATTCATCTTACTATATTTTATCCATTCAAGAAGGTAGGGTGAAGGATGTCATGAATCCTTGTGAGTTTAAGATGAAAGAAAATATTTTTGTTAAAGGGTTAAATGAGGGTTAAATAGAGAATATGCTACCGCGATAAAACAAGGCTAATTAGCTTGTATGTCAGAACAAATCACATTTGCAAAAATGATGTGCTGATGCGCCACGTATCCTGAAGTGCATGTGTATGCATGCATGCTTGTGTCTGTGTGTGTGTGGCTGCACATGCGCATGTTTACATGCGTTAACATGCAAATGAGTATGTGTGTGTGTGCACATTGCTTGCGTGTGTGTGTTTGTGTGTTTGTGTGTGTGTGTGTGTGTGTGTGTGTGTGTGTGTGTGTTTGTCTGCGGGCTCAAGAATCCCCAGCTTATTTTTTTTTTTTGCGTCTTAATTCCCTCATGTTGCTTAGCCTTCTGCATGGCTGGGCCTGAAAGGGCAACACAAAGACCCCCACCCCCTCCCCCATCCCCACCCCCACCCCCACCCTGCTGCCCCTCTGCAGGGGTCTGGAGCGCTGGGGGCGGCAGGGAGGGATACATTACACCGCAGCTTTGTCAGGGCGAGGCGCGCTCTTTTCAACCCTTTATCCTCGCGCCATCACTCTCCTTCTCCCCTTCACTCCCCATTCTCTCTGCCTGTTAGAAGTCAATGCAGCAGTTTTATGGCTCATTCAGAGACAGAGGGAGAGAGAGAGAGAGCGAAAGAGAGAGGAGGGAGAGAGGAGGGAGGACTGCAAGTGAGAGTATGAGGAGAGAGAGAGAGAGAGCAAGACGACCAGAAGACAGAGAGAGAGAGAGAGAGAGAGAGAGAGAGAGAGAGGGTGCATGGCATCCTTGTCCCTGTCATCTACCCCCGCCCCCCTCGCTGCTCTTGTTAAGGTCACAGTCTCTCCAGCTCCCTCTCCTGGTGATCCCTGTTCACACACACACACTCACATATTCATATATATCGGCTCGAACACACACACACAAACCCAAACATCCACATCCACCTAACTAACACACACACACACACACACACACCTTCACTACCCATCTCTCTCTCT
>NC_045152.1:5698209-5703209 GCF_900700415.2 Clupea harengus | reverse complement strand
TGTTTGGCATGTGCAGAGACCGGGCTGTGTAGAAACACCGGATATTTGGGCGCATTGAGAAGTTGCTTCTGGCACTTGCTGAACCCAACATCTTTTTGTAGAACTACCTGGACGTGACGGTGTTCAACAATGAGCCCCAGCATCTGTCTGGCTAACACAGCGAGATCAGAGATTTGCTCTGGCTTTATATTGATAGTTTTGATAAAAGCGGCCTCAAACATTCTCGTCCTTTGAATTAGAGATGTCCCAGTTAGCGCAGGCATTTGAACAGAGGACGCTCTAATTGAAATGACTTTAGACTGCGTGTAGGATGATTGATCTTCAGAGGAAGATGATCAAAGCCCAAAGAGTCCTGTGCGTCATTAAGGAGATCATAGGCGGATCTTTCCAGAAGCAACTACGACAGTGTATCTTCTAATGATGATTTGTGTGTGTGTGTGAGTTGCTCTGTGTATCTTTCTATGTTGTGTATATGTTGGTGTGTGTGTGTCTGTCTGTCTGCCTATGTATGTTGCATGTGTGTGTGTTTGTGTGTGTGTGTGTGTGTGTGTGTGTGTTTGTCTGTGTGTGTGTGTGTGTTTGTGTGTGTGTGTGTTTGTGTGTGTGTGTGTGTGTCTGCCTATGTGTGTGTATGTGTGTGTGCGTGTGTGTGTGTTTGTGTTTATCTGTGTAAATACGAGGGCCTCAGCCATCATTCCAAGCCTGCCATGAGTGTGCCCTCACAGCCCTCACACACAAACAGGCTTCAGTCTCCTCTAGGGGAGGGTCCCTTCCACAGGGATGGGTGGAGGCTCAGGATAGGGGTTGGGGCACAAGGAGGCACTTGTTGGTTATTCAGTGTGTGTGTGTGTGTGTGTGTGTGTGTGTGTGTGTGTGTGTGTGTGCGTGTGTGCGTGTGTGTTGGGGACAGAGTCAGGTGTGTCCGTCTGTGTTTGTGTTTTGGTGTGTGTGTGTGTTTATATGTATATATTTGTGTGTGTGTGTGTGTGTGTGTGTGTGTGTGTGTGTGTGTGTGTGAGTGTTGGGAACAGAGTCAGGTGTGTGTGTTTTTATGTGAGTGGAGAGATTTGAGGTTAGAGGAGGCGTGGGTTGTCTGCAGAAGGAGCGTTGTGTTTTTCACAGCCCGCTGTGACATCAGCGGTTTGGGGCCTGGGACTCTCCTCTGAATAGCCTCTCTGTTAGCCTGCACACTAGAGAAAGAGAGAGAGAGAGAGAGAGAGAGAGAGAGAGGGGAAGGGTGGAAGAGGGAGAATCAAGGAGTGATGGAGATAAAAGAGAGAGATAGAGGGCGAAGGAGATGGACAGAGACAGACAGGGAGGTGTACCAGAGCACCAAGAGTGAGCATGTGCCAGAGAGAGTGAGGGGTAGAGAGAAATGGAAAGAGACAGCGGACGAGAGAAAGGCAAGACAGGCAGAGAGAGATAGAGAGAGAGAGAGAGAGAGAGAGAGAGAGAGAAGGAGCAGGAGAGAGAGGGAGAGAGAAGGAGCAGGAGAGAGAGGGAGAGGGGAGGAGTGGAGCCGCGGTGAGCTGGTGTAAATATTTGCTGTTCTGCTTGTCAGCCCAGCTTTACAGGGTGGGAGGGGTGGGGGTGAGGTGGGGGGGCTCAGGCCTCTGCTGGAATACTGATGAGAGAGCAGAGACAGACACAGGAGTAGGGGCAGGAGCAGGAGCAAGAGCAGGAGCAGGAGCAGGAGCAGGAGCAGGAGCAGGAGCAGGAGGAGGAGTAGCAGCAGGAGTAGGAGCAGGAGCAGGAGTAGGAGCAGGAGGAATAGTAGGAGCAGGAGTAGGGGCAGGAGCAGGAGTTGGAGCAAGAGGTGGAGAAGGCATAGGAGGGAGTAGGAGCAGGAGTTGGAGCAGGAGGAGGAGAATGCATAGGAGGAGCAGGAGTGGGAGCAAGAGTAGGATCATTCCCAGGAGTGAGGAGTGAGAGGGTGGGGTGGTGGAGGAGTGAGGAGTGAGACGGTGGGGCTGATCTGAGCTCAGGCTCTAACTCTCTGGCTTCCTATTTGCCTCTTTCTGTCTCTTTATCTCACCTGCGTCTGCATCTGCGTCTGTCAGAGCGCATGTCATGTGTTGAGCTGCTCGATGTGATCTAGTATTAGGGGTTAAATGGTTGAAAATGGTGGTCCTGCCACTTTCGCATCCATTGCCAGTCTACAGAATAGACTATTTTTTATTCCAGGATTGACATGTGTATGATTGTGCTTTTTTGCTCCCTCCATCTTTCTCTCTTTCTCTCTTTATCTCTGTCTCTCTATCTGTGTGTCTTATCTGTGTGATTGCCCCCAGGTCCACCCATTTCTCTGTCCCTGTGTCTGTGTCTGTGTCTGTGTCTGTGTCTGTGTCTGTGTCTGTGTCTGTGTCTCTCTGAAAGCATACAGTTCTCTTCCTCTCTCTCTGCCAACCTCACTTACTCTGTCTGTTTGCCTGCCCATCTCTCCACTCTGTCGTTCAGTCCATCTCTCCCTCTCTCTCTCCCTCTCTCTCCTCCTCCTCTCTCTCTCCCTCTCTCTCTCCTCCTCTCTTTCTCCATAAGCACACACAATACTGTGCAGGCCAGGCCTTCCTCTGTAATCGGATTGAGCCTCTCCACAGCTGAAAATAAAACCCTAGCTGTGTAAACATTTACATTGCTGAGGGTGGAGATGTTTGTGTCTGACCTTTTTAGAAACCAAACTAAAAGCCTAGAATTTACCAGAATAACTGAGGCAAAGGGCTAATGGGTAATCTTGGTCAGACTGAAGGCCTTAATTTACACTCATGGAAACTGTTATTGTCACCCCATCTCGGGATAATGGTTCCAACTGGGTTCCTAAACTGGTCCTACCCTTGTCTCTCGCAGGTACGTTGCCATGGGGAGCCCAGTGTCTGTCCACCTGTACTTCCTTTCGGATGAGTTTCAGGGTTACCTGGTACGGCACCACGGCACCAACCTGGCAACCAGCAAGCTGGAGACCCTGGAAACGTGGGTGATGCCCAGGAAGTTCTTTAAGTTCTCCAACCCTCCCAACAGCTTCACTCGGCTCCAGTCGGCAGAGGTGAGCCATCTATCTATCAATCAATCAATCAATCAATCAATCAATCAATCAATCAATCAATCTATCAATCAATCATTTTACCTAATCACAAGCATTGTTTAGCAATAGCCATAGCATAACTAATGATTTTTATATGTGATGACGAGCAAAAATCACATCTTGTGATTTATTGAAGTAAATATTCATCTCGTGAAATTGTACACAGTTGAGAGTGCCACTGTGCCTGAAGAGTTTGGAGGACTTTTTAAAATTTCAGTCACGACCTTCTGTTCTTGAATGCATTGCATCCTGTTTCACTTTTAGAATAGCACCTTCGTGCCAACATTGGAATGGCACACTGAATTGAACTGAAAACACACTGAATATTATTTTTATATCATTTTTTTTGAGTCTGATTGTCTGATTAAAGTTCATGAGATGAGCCTCACACTGGAGCACTGGGCTGCAGCAGCAGCAGGAGGGTTATGTTGATGTTTAATATGGCATGAATCTGGAAATCCATACCAATAATTACTTTTGTCACACTTTCATTAATCCTCACACACTCAAATCATTCAGGGAAAGAAAAATATCTACTATTCGCTTCATAAATAAGTCGAAGAAGCTTGTTTTTTAATTTAGCCTCTTTCTCTCTTGAGTCATACACTAATAATAAAAATGAATTCCGATCAATACAATACAAACCTCCACATATCCATGCTTCCTTCTGTGTGTGTGTGTGTGTGTGTGTCTATGTATTATGTGTGGGTGCACATGTATGTTTGCACATGTGTGTGTGTATGTCTGTGTGTATGTGCTTGTGAGTGTGCATGCATGCATGTGTGTGTGTATGTCTGTGTGTGTGTGCTTGTGAGTGTGCATGCATGCATGCGTGCGTGTATGTCTGTGTGTGTGTGTGCGTGTGACCTACCAGGCTGACCTCCGAATATTATTGGTAATCTCACACCACCACCCATTCTGCTTGACGTCCCCCGTTAAGCTACCAATAATTCAGACATTCAGTATTGACTGCGCCGTCGGGCTGCACTGCACCTGTCATCTTGGCCTTTGGCTGTGATCAGTGATTTGTCTGCATGCTACTGAGAGCAGAGAGCAATGACTGCATGCCTTACTGCCCCCAGCTCGTCTGTGGCTGGGGGGGGGGGGGGGGGGGGGGGGGGCACAGTGTGCACTGGTGCCACTGCTGAAGAACAGGAAACCAGAAGCTAGAGGAAGATGTTCAAGGGACCTTTTGGCCAGAAAGAGATTTAGATAAATTGTAGGATATTTCCAGTTCCTACCACCAACTGTCTTCAAAGAAATACAAAACACAGCGGTTGCCATACGTATGAGTTATTTCTGCCGCCATGGCGAGGCCCGCTGTGGATGCGCGTGCGGTGTATTAATCAAACTGGTCCCCCTCAGAAGCGAGGATTAAAACGGGCCCCCTCGTCCAGCCTCAGCGGCTCAGCGGCTCAGGGAGCCAGGCACACGTGTGCGTCCGCAGCCGGAGTGGAGACGGACGAGCGGGAGGAAAAGCAGCGCTGGCAGGGATGTCCAGGGAGCAGAAGCCAGGGGCCCGCACAGCTAAAGCTGTAAAGCAGCTTTAACCAGCTCCAGCTGTGGAGAGGGGAGGGGAGGAGAGGGGAAGAGAAGAGAGGAGAGGAGAGGAGAGGAGAGGAGGGGGGCGGGGCAGCCAGTGCGGCACAGCGCGGCACAGCGCGGCAAGGGGTCTGGGCAGCAGGGCAGGCACAGGGAGCCAGAGGATGAAATTGATTTGTCTTGTTTTACGACTGTGGTGGTGGGTTTTTTTTTGGGGGGGGGGGGGTTCAGGTCAGCCATAAAAGAGACAGACAAGCTCGCTTTGATTTGTGCAGGAAGTATGGGGGATTGTTTGGAGTCTTGAGATAACTTGAAGAGGTTCAGGTCCAGCACTGTGGCTGGTCTGTGTCCTGTCCTTTCCTGTCCTGTCCTGTCTAGT
>NC_045152.1:5348209-5375709 GCF_900700415.2 Clupea harengus | reverse complement strand
GGACAACCATACTGGCTTTAACTATTTTTGTTTTGTTTTAAACACATTTTAAACACAAACAGGCACAGTTTGTCCAAAATTGCAGTTTCACCGCACTAGCCGACTTTATGTTAGAAAACATACTCTCAGATTGTAACATGTGATCTTCCACATTTAGATATACCAGCATAGTATATTGAATACTGAATATTTTTAACAATTACATATCTGTCACAAAATCTACAACTGTATTAAATCTCTCTCTAATCCCATCTGTCATTGTTTGGTTTATGGAGTGTATAAAGGCCCTTCTTCACCAGTTGGCCGTTAGAGAGAGCAGCCCTAAAACATGTGTGTGATCCCTCTTGTCCTGTTGTACATGTTTACTCCTTCACTGTCCCCGACCTCCAGCGGACACACCTCTGACAGGCAGAAGTAGGTCAGCAGAAACGCCCTGCCTCCCTTCTAGCTCAGACAACCTGTCATCTTTAACATCAGCTAAAATCACTTGCTGTGTGTGCGTGTGTGTGCGTGCGTGTGTGTGCGTGCGTGTGTGTGCGTGCTTGCCTGTCTTTTGGATGTCCACTTCCATGACTGTCCTTGTGTATGTTCACTTTTCAATGCAATTTCAATTTGACTTTTCTAGCTTTTCATTTTACTGATCCCCAAAAGAGAAGACACAGTTTTGACTTGCATGTGTGTCTAAAGCATACATACACCTACATGTATGTATACATACGGCTCAAGCGGCAGCATCCTTTGTTTGTTTGTTTGTTTGTTTTGTTGTGCTTTGTTTACGTTTGTACAAGTGTGAGTGCTTGTGTGCTCTTCTTAAGTCCATCTGAGGACAGCAGAGTAAACACCGAAGTGGGCACCAGGCCAGAGAAAGCCCATCTCCTCACCACACCATTACGGCCTCGAGGAGGATCACGTGCTGAGCCCAGGATGGGTAAGCTGTGGTGGGGCTGGTGTAGGGAGGGAGGGACGCCCACGTTCTACGTTTTACGCTGAGGATATAATCCCCCCCTGACACACTCATCATCGCTTCCTCCTTTACCTTACCATCCCCCATGCTCCTTCAGGATCAGCTAAGAATTGGTTAAAGGCACAGTCTGCGATTCTGGCGAAAAGTTGTTGATATTTGACCTCAACGGACAATCAAATGACACCCCCTCCATCCCGTGCTCCTGAAGCAACGTGTTGTATGGTTCCGCCTGGGCCACATTGCTTTTCCCCATTTACAGAGCCAGGACTGTGTACAAACACCTGGGATTTTTACAGCTAAACAGCCGTGAGGAAAAAATTGCTGAATTTGACAAAAAGTGCACAGTATGGGAGCCGTGGACTGCACCTTTAAGGCAAAGTGTACAAAAATAAAGCCGTGGACTGCACCTTTAATAAAGCTATAACACCCTTTATTATATACAGACATGTATAGGGTGACTAGCATTGACTAGCATGGGATTAGCATTCCCTTCCATTACAATGGTAAACACTAAGCCTGTTCTGCTTACGGTTTCTTCCTGATTAACAGGGAGTTTTTCCTTGCCCCTGTTGCCATGGTGATTGCTCTGAGGGGCTTCAGACCCTGGGCTCTGTAAATCGCCTTGAGACAATCTTGTTGTTTTGGCACTATATAAATACAAAGCCAGCTCATCAGCACATAAGTAAATTGATCATGGCCATTGACACTTCAACCAGCACTCAGTTCTTGAGTACAAAATTAAGAACCAATAACCTCAGCTATAAATGCCATATGACTGATCTGGTTTGTAGACATAAATATATTGCTAATTTTCCCCTGTTATTTGACAATCAACCTCTGTGGAATGTTTGAAAAAGTTGTATTCTGTTTGGTGAAATGCTCACTAGCTACTGAGAGTAAAGAAATTACTTGTTTGCCAGCGCAATTTAGCTCCAGCCTGAGATCGGCAGGGGGGGGGCTGGCTAGCTAAAGGGTAGCTGCTCTAATGGAGAGAGTGTGCCATGCCCTTTGCTCCAGCTCCTGCTCTTAACCCCTGTGGCTCCCATCTCATGGACCCGTGGGTCACCTGACGTTTGTTTTCCTGTCCCAACTAGGTACTCATACTCTCATCTGGTAGGTTTGTGTAGATCACAAACAGTGGTGGGGGTCAGAGGGGTCAGCCATGTAGGGTGCACTGATACACTAGATGATCCAGTAATGGTTTCACACCCAGTGATTATGATATGATTGTGATAGTGTGTGATTACCCATTTTAAGTTGATTTGGGTTTTATAAATAAGCACCACTAAAACCACTGGAAATGCTAAATATAACAGAGTGCAAGCGGTTTGGCCAACAGCCCTGCAAGCTGCACAGGATGTAGCACATGTCTAGACGATTTTGCCTATTAATATACTCTGTCCTGACAATGGCCTAGTAACACTGGCCAAGCATTAGTATGGCCTCAGTGTGAGGGCTTGTGGTAAGCCAAAGCTAATTATGTCTCCAGATCTCCCTATTAAAGCATCGGCTTGTGTGTGCTGTTTGTGCTTATATACAGGTTATAGTCACATGATAAACCTGGATATATCAAATCTTGTCCCAATGGATGTCATCTTGCCATCTTCTTGGGACTTGAAAAAAAAACCTTTAACAATTTTTTGCCCTATTTTTTCTGTTCGTCGTGAAATCCTGTTGCTTGTTGTTTGTTTTGCTGGTTTGCTTGTTTCATGTTTTTTCTTTATGTTTTCGTGTGTGTGTGTGTGTGTGTGTGTGTGTAAGAATGCGTGCTGATACACTGTATCTACAGTATCTGAAGCCTGTCAGTGTTGTTGCGCTACAAGTTAAAACCACTTTGCCAATGGATGTTCCACTGGTTCTATTTTTTTTCCATTGATGCTTTTTTCAGCAAAAAAAACCCCAAAAACTAAAAAAGGGGCGGAAGGCAGGAGAGGATGGGGAAGGCCTAGCGGGCCATGAGGCTCTACTGTCCAAAACCAGCACGGGGCTGCCAGCTCCCCTCTGAAGCGCGCGCCAACTAGCTCCTGTGCAACTGCCAGCACCCAGTCAGATCTAGTTTATGAACAAAATTATTAATTTTCGCTTTAAATTATTCATGGCCACCAAACTAAGACGAGGGGCGAGGCTCAGTCACTTGAAAGGACAGAACCCCAACAGGTCATAAATCAAGCATCAAGCGAACTGGAGTATTTAGGGGCGGACAGGGAATAGGAAGGGAAAACAAGGTAATTGGGAGATTTGTGTGTTTAGTTGTGTTATATTCCTCTCTGTTTTTAACATCTGCCGTTCACTGGCAGCTCACCTGGCATCGTCATCCCTTGCGATTAGAAGGCGCATGTGATTGGTTGAAGACGCTGATCTGAGAACGTCTACCGCCCTGCAGGAAAAGCAAAAATCGTGAATCGAGTGAAACAGCATTATGTCCTCAAGAGAAATGAAGTTCAGTCAAACACAGTGAATGGGTGTGACTAATCCAGTCAAGCACAGTGAATTGGTGTGACTAGGTTACTGGTTGGTTACCTTTCACTGGTGACTCCTATCAAAGTCTCTCCGTTCACCTCCAGGATCTGGTCTCCTGCTTGTAAGTTCCCTGGAAAGATGGCAAATGGAGGGATCAGACCAATTAAAAATCATACTTTGATACTTTCATTTGATACTTTCATGATACGTTCTGTGGACAACTATTTTTGTATTGGAAAATAATTGGAAAATAAATTTCTTCAGAGAAAATTCTAGTTATCCACCAATTATCCCAAAAGCTGCCAGATTTGATGAGGCAGCTGTCATGGCCGCCTGTGACCTCTATGACCTCTGAATCATCCCATATACTAAATGTCCACCACTGATGACATCACTGTGAACAAATTGATGAGTCCAATGTACATACTTCCAGTGCTTTAGCAGTAAAATGATATGTGACATTTTAAATCCAACAAATGCTTTAAATTATGCCTGAAAAGTTGGATCAATGTCTGATAACTATCATTATTACAATCACTCGAGAAGACCTGAAGCATTCAGCGATGAAACTGACATTCGTCTTGAGAGGAGCTAGGAAGTCATGTATCTGATGAGCTGTTAATAGAATCAAGTTGAGTGGCATATTGACCCACTCCGAAAGATTTCCTCCAGGCTCACTGGTGGCAGTCTCCTCAAACAACCTGTCCTACTTCCAGGGAGGATCTGAATGTGGGTCAGAACAGCCTTTGTTTTATTGATGTGTTTCTTAAGGGGAAGGAGCGATGGTTCGGCACTTCTTCGGCGGCAGAGGTATAAGTTCAAGGAATGGTGGCCAACAGAAGAAAAAAATGATTTAGTTCATGTCAGATTTAGACATTTCTCGGATATTTGTAAATTTATGTCTAAACAGATTTTTGGACTGCATTTCTCCCTACCTCATTTGTTTTATCAAGGTCACAGCCAGATTACAAGCACGACCAGTTGACGTTTATTTGGTCTCTGGCTGTTGGTGGACAGGTCTGGGTTAGGTTGGAAGGTTTTTTTTAGATTCAGACTCAACAACGGATGCCGTAGGTCAGGTGAGGCTCTCACAGACGGCTTCTCATGTATGTTCATATCATACTCCAAAAAAAACTTCAGGTGTAATTAATTATTTACAGTTACACATAACTAATTTGGTGGTATGCAATGCATTTGAGCAATGCAAAAAAAAATTGTGATATGTCGGATACATTATTTAACACAAATGTATGTGTTTCATAATGCTGGATAATGACATTCTGAATCGAAATAATTTTTTTATTGCTGATCAGTTCGTAGACATACAGGATACTTCAGAAAAGTGAATTTTTGTCCTCATATCAGGCAGTAGCTTTAATTAAGCACTGTACGATAGTCTGGATCATTAACTAATTGAAGTTCCAGCATCAAAGTAACATTTTTCCATAAAGACCCTCACTACAGCTGCCCCCTCGGCCTTCATTCTTGTAAGGAAGGTCGGCCCAGTTTCGCCAACGAGTCTTTTATAGACAATTTCATTTTTGCTTTCTTTGGCCATTGCTTTCTCCAAAATGTGAACATCGCTGCATACATTTGACATTCTCAAGCCATCTCACCCCATCATACATCTTAATAGACCATTGTTCTTCATCGCTGTTCAAGATCATTATCGTCCTTTCATTATCGGCCATATTGCAGTTTTATTCTGTTCCTCATTAAACGTTTGATCACACACTCACCAAAGGCTACAGCGCTGACCCAGGGCTGAGGACAGGGTGATGAACATAAGAACATTTACATACAGCACTCTGACTAACTATTTCATCCAAAGTGACTCCCAGTAAAACGACATGACTCTATTTATTCACGGAAGCAAATGAGCAAAATAGCACTGGTGGAATCAAGTTCAACTGGATAAGCTGCCAGTACATGGTTAAGCATTATAGTGCAAGACATGTATTCTATAATGTGTAATGTGTATTATGTAAAAACCCTAGAAACACCCATATGTATACAGTGTGCTAACTGCTGACATTACATAGCTGCAAATCTACGTATCGTTACGTAGATCTATTAATTTACTGTATACGCAACCCAGTCCAGTCATCGTGACAGTCAGTGCGTTTCCATGATGGTAATGCCTAAGTGAAGGGACGTTGCAGTGCAGTGGTACGAGTGTTTACCGAGCACACGGAGTGGGAAAGAGCCACTAATTCCCGGCATGCAGAGGCTTTAGCAGCACTACACAGAGCACTCTCCTGCACGTGAGCGACTTAAGACTTAAGTGTAGGCGAGCATAGTGGGACACTAATGGGCAAACTGTTGCTAAGAGACCGAACGGGTGTGACTGGGGAACATAAACACTTATTACACACAGGGCTGATGCTCTGAGAAAGTGAGAGAGAGAAAAAATTTGAGAAAATGAGAGAGAGAGAGAAAATGAGAGAGAGAGAGAGAGAAAATGAGAGAGAGAGAGAGAGAGAGATGTGGCATCAGAAGAGAACAGGGTTTTGGATGAACAGCAAGACGCACTAATGAGAGTTCGTAAGTGATTTACAGAAACTAAGATTGAGACTTCAATTCCTCCCTTAAAGCCCAAAACCCAAATACATCTGAAGTGCACACAGTAGGATGTCCCACGCACTCTCTAAATGTGACTTTTTAAACCAAGGTGATGTCCCAGATTTCAGATGCTTTGATTGATAATAATGGGATTGCTGCTCATCATTAGTGAAAGCCTTCCAAAACCATGTGGATCAAGGCAATTGAATTAAATGACAGCGGCAGCTCAAAAGATTTATTTGGACTAATCAGTTGGGCGCAAGGTCTGCCATCCCTAAGAATGGCTTGGTTGAAGCCCTGAGTGGCAAATTACACCTGCGTCCTTACATCGAGCATATTTGAAATAGGAGGCATTTTAGGAAACACTGCTTCATCCTCCATGAAGAATACAATACCTTTTGAAACATCTACTATTTGTTAATGAATTATTTAAAAAAATAAATGCATCAAATAATAAATAAATGAATAAATCTTACCATCAATTGAAGCAAGGCCACCTGGTAAAATCCTTTTGACGTAGACTCCAAACTCCTCCCCAGTCATTTCCTTTACTCCTCCAATGACTTTGATCCCTGTGAGAGAGGAATGGTGTGTTCAAGAGGAAATGTAACGCTTTCTTTGGGGGTAGCATATATTTTTCATTTCCTTATATTTCTTTTTAAAAGATACAGTATGTTCAGAATATTTATGTATTCTATGCAGGTTTTTCTACCTTCAGGAAAGGGCTGTACAATAAAACCTTAAATATCATGAAAAATTGTGATGATAAATCCATGATAATTTCAGTTTCAATAGACCACTTTGCCTTTCACATGCTTTAGGATGTGTGTGTGTGTGTGTGTGTGTGTGTGTGTGTGTGTGTCCACCAACATCCTTTCCTCAGGATGTGCGAGTGTGTGTGTCCACCAATATCCTTTCCTTGGGATGTGTGTGTGTTAGTTATTTAGCTTTATAACAAGTTACCAACGTAAACTGACTCATGGAAAAAAGACATCAGGTAAAATATTAACTCTGTTCCTTTTTCTTTTTTATTAACGATTCATTTTCTTTACAACTTCAATAACAACACGTTGAAATTTCATCTGTAATAAAAAGTCTTCACCTCCGGACATGTAGTGCGATAGTGTAGCGCACTGTTGTAATGTCGTAAAATGGTGCATACACGACTCACATCTACGTTTGACTCACATCGGGCAGGGACAGATGGGCTGGATTGCCACTGGATTTTAACAGGTCTCATACTACCAAGTTCCAACTGAGGAGTTTAAGCATGTCCAGCACATGTGGAGTTGCGACCTCCAGAAGCTTAAAATAGAGGGGGTGGGTGCGTCACCAGGGAAGTTTGGCTGCTTGGATCTGAGCATAAAATCCTTAGGCCAAGTGTGACTCTTAAGGTCAAGCTATACCTGACTGGCAGACAAGCTTAGTAGTAGGGCCTACGGGGCCCCATGAAGGCCAAAAACCAGTAGATAATCCTACATCAACTCTGTAGCATTGCCACTGAGTATTCCGAATACAGTCTCTACGTCAGACCTGGGCAAAGTGCGGCCCAAGGGCAATTTGCGGCCCGTTGGCTGTCCCTGTGCGGCCCGCGGAGGTCAATTGTAAATTAGGAATCAAACGTAAAACCTGTACTTATTATACGGCTCTTCAGAATGTTCCAAAAAGTTCCTTTGATTTGAATGGGCCATCCCAACGTTCGCAGGTCTGTAATTTCTTTATATTCACTGCTGCGAAAAATGTATGACTGCTGTCATTGGCAACGGGTTTTGTGCTTATAATTCACATCTTTCATATCATTCCGCAACGCAAGTAGTCCGGTCATTTAACGTAACTGAAAGTCATTGAAACTTGAAGTCAGAAGGTGGGTTGCTTCGCATTTGCGTGAAGAACTAAAACGGCAACAAAATCATTAAAAAGAGGTATTTTGGAGAAATGTCTTCTATTGTTTTGGCAAGTAACCATATAATAAGCGGGATATTTTTTTATTCCCGTAGGCCTACATTCGTGCGTGTGTGCGTCACTGCGACCATTTGCGCTGATACAAATTGATATTACTATTAATTTGTATACTATTGCATTGCAAGCTTGCTCTCATGTGTGTGTGTGTGCCATGTGTATTGATCGTCTGGGAACACCTTTAATACTGCAAAAACATGCTCATTTTCAAAATCGTTTTGGTGAATGTTGATTAAATGTTGATTAAATAATGTTGCCGTTTTTACTATGCCTGCACCAATTTTTTTTGATAGCCTAAATGTAACATCTACTCTTACCAGTAGCAGTTAATCAAAACCATACAATGTAATGTTTTTTTTATAAAGAGATACAACTTATATTGAGCAGAATTGAGTTCAGCCTATTGGTCCGGCCCTCCACAACAGTCCCACTATCTCATGTGGCCCCTTGGGGAAATGAATTGCCCACCCCTGCTCTACGTCATAAAGACTACTCAGGAGCAGATTAAATTAGTATTACTACGTAAAACTACTACTACTACTACTACTACTACTACTACTAATGGTAGAGAAATACTTGCTTGGTAGGGGCACAGCAGCCTAGTTAAACTAAATTGGATTACAATTGAGTTAGGGGGCAGGCAAGGTGAGAACAGGAGGTACTGGGTGTCCTGTACTTTGAGCACTGACGTCCCAGTAGGAGCAAGGGCGAGGCTGAACCCCAACCTCCAGCTTTGGGCAGAATCCCCCGTGGTGTGCCTTGCACGTTCCACACACTATTGACTGGTAGGTGAGATACTAATTAGACCCTAGACAGCTTACAGGCTCAGTGTCCCACGGCACAGAGCTTTCAGCGAGTGAGGATTTCAGCGTGGTCAGGGGTCAACATCTAAGTAACGCTCTTAGTCGGCCTTTAGGTCGATAGAGGGCCACCCATGTTGTGAGGGGACAACAGATTGGTTGGTGGGGTCAAGGTCTTATTCTGTCTTCCTGTCTTCAACCCTTTAAGACAGTGGTTCCAAGAGTATGGGGTGAGAAATAAGACAGTGGTTCCCAGAGTATGGGATAAGAAATAAATAAGTAGCCTAGTATACAAATAAGATGTGTGTGAACACCTTATGCAGAATAATGTAAGATATTTTGAAAGGCCATCCTGCTTTAGGATGGTTATATAGGACTGAGGCAAGAACATGTGCCACCATATGACTGCAAAAGCTGCAGATCTCCCTGGTAACGAGGCGGCCCTATCCCTGTGTATCTGCGCCCTACACTGACTGCAGGCCTAGTTTCACACTCATGCTCCGATTAGCCTCTCTAGTCGTGTTTGTCTGGATGTGTGTGTATGTGTGTGTGTGTGTGTGTCTGTTCAACTGTATGTGTGTTCAAATGTGAGTGTGTGTGTGTGTGTGCGTGTGTGTGTGTCTGTTCAACTGTGAGTGTGTGTGTGTGTGTGTGTGTCTGTGTCTGTTTAACTGTATGTGTGTTCAACTGTGAGTGTGTGTGCACACGCAACTGGGGTCTTTGATGTTGTTACACGGCCTGGATGTCCACAGAAGCTGGTGGATGATGCTCCAGCCCAGGCAACCATTCGCCTCAACACACACACACGCTTTCATAACGAACATCTGAACCGCGAGAGGAGAGGACTGGGTTGAATCTTTGACAACTCTATGGGTTATTATTAATGTTAGTGCTCTGAAAAAAAACTCCTAGTCCAGCTGGCAGCCAGCCTGTTCTGTGCATGTCTTTCAGTTTGTTGTAGTGTGAAAAATGTACCACACAGACAATATGTTACTGCTAACCGTGTAAAGGCCATAGACTGCATTTTAACAAAACTCACTTCAAATGCTCTGCATAGGCTAAATATAGCTGGTACAGTTTGCATAGAGGAATCTTTTAGCATTGCTCTCTGCTGAAGGGGCTCTCTGAAGAATGGTAAGTCTAGCCTACCATTTGTCTGGTCTTATCATAGACCATGGCATCATAGACAGTGTGTAACAGAACTTATGGACAAAAGTAACTCATTTCATAGACAAAAGTAACTGTAAACCTGATCAAATAACTTTGATATTGACTGTTTTTCATCTGGGGTTGAGCTTTATTTTGTTGCTGATGCATGGGTGAAAGGATGCATAGAAATAGGCACCTTTTTCCACATAGAATTTTTCTATAAATCCTGATAACCTGGTAACAGTGACAGATACATAGGCACATTTCATCCCCGTTTATGCAGCTTTTTTTGTGCATTGCAATCTTTATAAGTGAGGCCCCTTGTTTTTTTTTTGGCAAGAAGATCCTTTAATGTCAGGAAATTGTATGTGTAGAAGTAGTTCTATGTAGAACCTACAGCACTTCAGGGATCCCACAATCAAATCTATTTTCAACATGAGGAACCCCTTGCTGGCTTGACGTCTTCACGGCCTTAAGCTTATTTTTTAAGGTTAATTCACAGTCCAGACAACAGTTGCTCAAGAAATCTGCTGATATAATATATTTTTGTGTCTGCTGTGGGGTTCATAGACCATGTCACCTTCCCTCCCAGATGTACCATGCAGCTGTTGGTGCTTGTTATCAAGAGGTCAGAGAGATTATGCGTTCTGCTCTGAGACGGTTGTTGATGCCACAGGAGTGTAAATGCCCACAAGCTTCCCAGCCGTCTGCCAACCTCTTCAAATTCTGTCAAGCGTCACTTGTCTGTTTCCAGTGCATTGGCCTTGAGAGCCTATTTCTTGCCCTCACACAGTGTCTTTTTTTGAGCAGAAATATGAACAGCCCAGCATTCTGGATGTGCTCATACATAGCTGCAAATCACACCGACAACAATAATCGAAATTTAAGAGGAAGCCTATTTATCCCCCCTCCCCGAATGCAATGTGCCATCCCTTAAACCTTGCATTCTCTGCACACATAGCAACAACTTTTTTTTTCCCTCCACCAAAAATATCTTCCGCAGCTGGGGTGTGCTTCAGTAATACAACGAATTGTTGAGTGTGCAACTGCGACTGTAAGGAGGACAGGTTTAAGGAGCTTAGTGCTGTCCCTGAATGGCGTTTTGATGTATTGTGTTACTAGAGATGAGGCAGAGGTGTACACTGACAAAGAGTGTGAGTGTGTGAGTGTGTGTGTGTGTGTGTGTGTGTGTGTGTGTGAGAGAGAGAGAGAGAGAGAGAAAAGCAAGAATGAGGGGGAGATAGAGACAGAGAGAGAGAGAGAGAGAACACAGAGAATGTGAGAAAAAATAACTGTCATCATTTTGGCTCAGGGTTGAATTCTACCCCACTGCTCAGCAACAAGGCAAAACATCAGCCCATATAAAAGCTTGAAGCCTCCTTACCCCTGCCCCCCACCCCACCCCACCCCACCCCACCCCACACCACACCGACTCCCCTACACCCCATCTCTGCTGTTGGGCACCCCAGTGTTACACACTCTTTGTCCTCTTTAATATCTCTCTCTCTCTCTCTCTCTCTCTCACACTCTCTCTCACACTCTCTCTCTCTCTGCAATGACATATCTAACAGTTTTTCCATTTTTTCTCAATTTTTTTTCTCTAATTTGGCCTCCCTTTGAATGTGAGTTCAGAGCGTGCTTGACGAGCAGCAGGCCCAGTGTCAGAATGCTTCAGGATTCGCACAACAGCATCCAGCATGTTCAGGCTGCCCCAGCTTATGGGAGTACAGTGCAAAAATAACATGGGCAACGTGTAAAATAAATAAGCTGTTTGGAATCAGATATGATCTGCCTGGACATTTGACAGTTTGAAAAGGTGCAGTGGAGTTAGAGCAGTGATGTGGGAGTCGGGGGGGAGCCATGTCAGCCAACGCA
Source organism: Clupea harengus (assembly GCF_900700415.2). Classification (NCBI taxonomy): domain Eukaryota; kingdom Metazoa; phylum Chordata; class Actinopteri; order Clupeiformes; family Clupeidae; genus Clupea; species Clupea harengus. The sequence continues at coordinate 5,363,940 of NC_045152.1, read as the reverse complement.
AACACGCGACGATGCACTTACCTAATCCATTCTCACAGTCTGTGAATTCCATGGAATGAACAGCCCGGTCGGCGCCGTACGGACCCATGAGTGTCCTGTAAGAGCAGGAAAAAGGGGGAAAGGGAGAGAAATGTTATAATTACTAGCATTGTTTTGTGTTTAAATGTACCAATCCTGGAGGATGCTGAGAGGAGACCCTCACGAGTAGCCCCACTCTGTGAAGCATTTACAATGACTAGATATTTTCAGACTCTAGTCGTTGAGTGGAGGAAGAGGATGAGGATATTAAAGGGATGTGAAATATAAAAGAATTGGAGATTGGTTTTCACGGACACTTTGGATGTGCAATTACAACACTACCTTTGTGTTCCTCTCCTCTTGGTGACGAGTAGTTCAAGGATTTCCATGAGTTAAGAGTAGAGACTTCAAAGTGACGAAGAGCTATTTTTTCCAATGAACCACACTTTCTCTCCTCTGGTCTTTAATATGTGGCTTATGAATAAAAACAGGAATTATGGAGAGGCACTCATGAGAAGGTGAACTGTATCATTAGCCCCTCGATTCTTCCCGCGGCCGCCACCTTAATGCCGAACAGCACAACATCATAGCCTGTAACAACAACACCACCACGCGAAAATGGATATAATCAGCTTGATGTGTGTTTAATTATCGCAGTATTTCTTGTCTTAGAGCCTAAACGAATGCAAGTGTAGTTGTCCCACTAATTACAGAAGCCAATCTGCACCACATCACTGAAGCAGAGATGGAGAACCCTGCTGCGCTTGTGGTCTTCTCAGGCTATGAGACCAACGCACTGCATGTTCCCACCCTTGAGCAATCAGCATTCATTTTGCAGGGCAAGTGTCCTGCAGTAGACAGACCATTAAAAGGCTGCCTAGTCCTTGATAAACACCCTTGTAATGCCATGTTGTTTCTTTTCTGTCTCAGTGAGATAGTGATGGTCACACAATAACAGCAGAGCAAAAACACAAACAAACTATAAGCTAGCTGGTTTAAGGTTTAACATAGAGTATTGACTTTTTCAGGTCAAGGTAACTCAAAACATCATTCATCATTTTCAAAAATGCATTCCAATTTCATTATTTCATAACCACACCTTGTCAAACTACAATTACTTACCAGTGTTGGGTTTTTGGTTTCCTAAAATACACTTTTAGTGTTTTTGTACATACGTGTAAATGCTGTCATTTTCATGCACAAACTATGGAAATTCAATTGTGCACAGCACACATATGTGCAATGATGATAATTGAAGACTTCTGTTGTAATCTGTCATCACCAAATGGTGCATATGTCCACAGAGAAAGCCATTTCGACAGCCCACAGCCCCTGAGCTTTTGATTTTTTTTTTTTTTTTTTAATCAGTGACTTCCGCTGATCTAGGTGTCAGGGATGGCTATTAGGATGATGTTACATAATAACAATACATTTAAAGGTTCAAAAGGGCAAGAAGGGGATTCACCATCACTCATGAACATAATGAACACAACACAAATGATTATCAGCTGTCCTCTTAATGGCAGGCCATGCTATTTAAAAAAAAAAAAATACTTCAAGAAGGAAGTAAACACAGTGATTTCATGAAAAATGCACTGAAATACACACAAATGTGCCAGAGATGGAACTGCACACCGAGTCCTCATTTGGAATCATGGAAACACTGTACTTTGTTCTCCTGCATTGCCAGATTTGAAATGAATAGCAAAACTGTTACACGCCCCTCTTATAATCTGAGTGAAAGGCTGAAATGAATACTATCATATTTCGTTGGGCTGCCATGGCACGTGCACCTGCAAGAAGGCTGTGTACAAAGCAAAGCCAATCTCTCGTGTGGCCACGGAGAGCTCCCAAGCAACAGCGCGAAACCAAAATTGTACTGAAACATACCAAAACTTCACTTTCTTGTCACGGTGTTGTGTTTTTCAAAGCTTCAAATAATGTATCTGGATAGCAAAACACCTTAGTCCTTTCAAATGTACAAAATGGTGTTTTGCTCATATCATTACATCTCCCAGCGGTCGCACAGTATGTCCTCTCGCGCAAAGCAGCCTATGCACTCAACCCATGCACGGGAACAGCTTAGCGCTCTTTTAGTCAACAGCCCGTTAAGAAAAACAAACTTAACAACGTCCCAGAACATTGTGAAATTCATTTACCTACTGATCATGACAGCTCCTTTGTACATCACCGAGAATGTGGGCATTTTGAGGTTTTTTCTTATCGACGGCATATAAGAGCATTCTCCGGTGCCTCACCACCGCGCAGACGTCCTCTCCACCGCGAGCCACATGATCCTCTATTACAGTTCTCTAATTCCACGCACAGTTAACAGATCATCCCAAACATCACTAACTTTGCAGTCAGATTAAATCTTATGCAATATGGCCACAACTGGGGGACAAAATGTTTCCTTAAATGTCTTTTAAACTAAACTCTTCTCATTAATTTCGGGGAAATTAAATTGCTGTCTTTTTGGAAGCCTTACAAGCGCCTGCTTTCCACCCACTGAAGATAGCGGTTCCAAAACAACGCGCCAAATTCTTCGTAAGCTCCCCGTTGATATTACGTGCTCTAAGTGCCTGAATTCAAATACAAACCACACCAAAACCGTTATGAATTGTTAATGAAAATAGATATTTGCATTTGAAAAAAAATTAAAAACGTTATATGATAGTAGTGCCAATCTTATGTTAATCTTTACACAAAATACTTATAATCAAACCAAAGCAAACAGAATAAAGCTCAATAAATGTATGAGAGACTATATCAAAAGTAAAGGAAACATACAATGCATTTCAAAGTAATGTTACTATGCTGCAATTCCTGTTATTTAAAAAACATACAAAACGCATACAAATATATTATATCAATTCAAATCATTATCTTTTATATGTTCTGTGAGATTGCAGAGAATAATAAAAAAGAAACGAACATTACTTACATTTTATTTCACTAGGTGTTTCTTGAATAGAAATGAAACTGAGCAGGTAGTTTCAACATTGATATGACAACTACAATACGTCCCAAACACAGAAACCCATACTTTAGGCCATGTAATATATTTTAAAACATTTGTAATCCTAAAGGCCATTTGCTGTTACTAACTTTAGCCCACTAACAATGAGAATGATTATCTGCAGCATTAAGCTACATCGCAACAGACAGCTTTACATCCCTCCATCAAAGTTAGATGTTATATAATACCCGGATTACAATATGACCAGAGCTTTATTTATATCTATATGGTTTTCTGCATGTCCCTCGAATCCGAGTGTAACTTTTCCTCAAACTTTACCACAGCAGACACCAGCACAGGTGTTTTTCTAGCGTGTTTACTATGTCTGGGAGCATAAAAGCAAGCAGGCCTGCCACTTTACTATCAGTACAGAACAGCGCTTTGCCTTGCGGTGAGCGGTGTTACACTGCGACGACACCTGTTATGAAAGATTACTGTCATTTGTTGCCAAAGCTGGGACTGTTCCTCTTCCCAGTGTCCCACATACAGCTGGACTGACACTTCTGCTTAAGCACGCTGTCAACAGCCAAGGCGTCATTCTCATTTAAGTGGACGCATGACTTATGACTAAGTCTCTGTGCTCCATGTGAGCATGTTCTGCTGCCCCAGCTCGTGTCCCCTGGGCGTCTTCACCGTGGGCAGGGCTGTAGAAGGGATAAGGGGCGCTAGGAGGCTAGGGCAGTGGAGACACGGGCAGCCACTGGCAAGAGACTGGAACTGCAATCCAAAACATAGTCTTGAATACATCTTTAGAAAACAATATAGACAGTCTGTGTACAATACAGTAGATTTTAAGTTTTTTTTTTTTGGTTAATGTTCTTCAAAAGCTACACCCTTTTGTATCAAAGAAAAATAAGCCAGAAATCCCATTGTGTGATCCAACATATTGGAAAACTTCAATGACTCAAGAATTGTAAATACAAATAAAATAACCAAAACAAATGTCTAACATTGTCTGAAGTAGGATACTGATTATAATGATACCCTCATTATTAAAAAACACATGAACATATTCTAATCTTAAAGGCACACCATAAAAGACCTATACATCCTGAAACTGAAAGAGCATCCCTGCAACACCACCATAGATGGAATTCCTCAGAAGCATACAGATAAAATATACAGTGCATTCAGCCCCCTTTACCTTTCTAATTAGAAAGAAAAAACTGACATCACAGCGCCACAAGCGTTCAGACCCTTTATTCAGTACTTTGTTGAAGCACCTTTAGCAGCGATTACAGCCTCGAGCCTCTTGGGTATAACGTGAAAGCTTTGCACACCTGGACTTGGGGATTTTCTGTCATTCTTCTCTGCAGATCCTCTCAAGCCCTGTCAGGTTGGATGGGAACCGTCAGTGGACAGCCATTTTCAGGCCTCTTCAGAGATGTTCGATTGGGTTCAAAGTCAGGGCTCTGGCTGCGCCACTCAAGGGTCCCACAAGGACATTCACAGAGTTGTCTTGGCTGTGTGCTTAGGGTCATTTTCTTGTTGGAAGATGAACCTACAGTCCAGTCTGAGGTCCTGAGTGCTCTGGACTTTGCCCTCTGAAATCTGCTCCAGTCAGTTTTTCCCTGAACCCTGACCAGTGCCCCAGTCCCTGTCGCTGCAAAGCACCGACAGCGTGATGCTGCCAGCACCGTGCGTCACCGTGGGTTAGGTATTAGGCAGGCAATGAGCAGTACCTGGTTTCCTCCGGATATGATGCTTAGAATTTAAGCCAAACAGTTCAATCTTGGTTTCATCAGACCAGAGAATCTTGTTTCCTCATTGTCAGTCCTTTAGGTGCTTTTTTTCAAACTCCAACCGGGTTTTCCTGTGTCCTTCACTGAGAAGACACTGCCATAAATCCCAGATCAGTGGAGTGTTGCAGTGATGGTTGTCCTTCTGGAAGTTTCCCCCCAATCTCCACACAGGATCTCTGGAGCTCAGCCAGAGTGACCTTCAGGTTCTTGGTCACCTCTCTTACGGAGGGCCTTCCCCACCGACTGCTCAGTTCGGGATGGATGGCCACCTCTAGGAAGAGTCCTGGTTGTTCCAAACTTGTTGTTCCATTTAAGAATTATGGAGGTCACTGTGCTCTTGGGAACCTTCAATGCCGCAGATATTCTATTGTAGCTTTCCCCAGATCTGTGCCTAGACACAATCCTGTCTCTGAGCCCTGCAGGTAGTTCCTTTGACCTCATGGCTTGGCTTTTAATCTGATATGCATTGTCAACTGTAAGACCTTATATAGACCTATGTGTGCCTGGCTACACAGGTGTGAGACCTTATATAGACAGGTGTGTGCCTGGCAACACAGGTGTGTGTAGATTTACCACAGGTGGACTTCAAGAAAGGTTTCTCAAAGATGATCAAGAGAAATGGGAGGCACTTGAGCTACATTTCAATAGTCATAGCAAAGGGGGTAAATACTTATGACGATGTGATTTTTCAGTTTTTCCTTTTTAATACATTTGCAGAAATGCTAAAATTCTGTTTTCACCTTGTCATTATGGGAATTGAGTGAAGACTGATGAGGGCAAAAAGCTGTAACATCACTAAATGTGAAAAAAAGGGGGTGTGAATACTTTCATATGAAGCAGCACAAGCAGTTCTATGCTTGTCCTAATGATTAGGATGGGTATTGGCAAGGTAACCATCATAAGGGAAAAGCATAGCCTTTATGTTTAACTGTTTCTGCTGTGAGGGCATACTTCAAATGTGTCTGACTGATCACACAGTTGAGTTGAGATGGGTTATGTGGGTAGGTTTATTCTTGGGTTTTATTATCACACCTTTCTCTCTATTATCCGCCTCTATCTGTACGTTTTTATCTTTGTCTCTTTTTCTTTTGCTGCCCTTTCAAACATCCTATTAATCTCTCTCTCTCTCTTTCTCTCTCTCCTCCTCTATCTTTAATCCACCTCTAGTCATGGTTGTAGAGGTGTAAGTGGCATTTTGATACTTCCTCCTGTGATACATTATCAGTATATAAACATCGTCAGTCAATATTTCCTAAAACTTAAAGATACTCAGATTTATAAAAGACTCGTTCACATTTGTAGGGTATGCACACCCTCAATTCCAGCTGCACTGATTGGCTGGGTTGAATTGCACACTAAAATATTTCATAAACAGTGCACTATGATCTACCTCCTTTTTCTCAGAGTTGCCAACTTTCTCACAGTTGTTGTGAAGTGCCTGATGCTAAATCCTAGCATGGAAAAGATTGCCAAAAGAGTGCTGTGAGGACATGAGCCAGTTTACCCAGATTCATTTAGCCAGGTACATTTTCCTTGGCAGCCCTGATTCAAGCCAATGCAACCTTTACTACCCAAGTTACCAAAGGGGCCAAAAAACATGATGTAGCCATAATACAAACATAATGTAGATTATGTAATTTTGACACATGTACAGAATTATACATTTACATTAAAAACTAAATTTGTTGCCATTTATTTATTATTTATTTATTTATCTTGCTATCATGTTTAGATGACAGGCAACAGACATATTTGAAAACATGCAAAGTGAACTCAGCTGGAATTACGTAGCTGGCTAGCTGGCAAAATGCACATTGTATATAAAGGGTTGTACCTTTAATGTGTTTCCTACGACGAGAGTAATTGGACAAGTCTTGAGTTTTGTGTCTTAATTTTGCTTTTGTATTGCTCTGGTTAAATTATACCAGTCTTAGTCTCTTTGTTGAATGTAAACAAGTTATAATTTGTCAAAATGATCTGTTATTTTTCCAGCGCATCTCAGTTAATTTCATGAAGCCTCCAGCACAAACAGTATGTGAATGCTATGCTTTACAGAAGGCATATTGTGCCTTCAGTTAACACAAATGTCATGATATATTTCACAACCATAATCTATTTTTCATCAAAAGTATTGCCTATTCCACAATGCTGTCATAACTCTGGGCAACTCACTGGCACACTACTGCATCCCTGGTTACTTTGTGATTCCCACCCTGGCTCTGCTGAGAGGCGTCCTTTGTAGTGAGGCTGGGAGGAATATGAAAGCGGGCTCAGAAAAGAACAGTCCGGAATGCTTTCCTTTGCGGGGGAAGCTCTGCATAGGAGAGTACTATAAACATCATGCATTTCAAAGCGCAGGGCAATACAACCGGTGCAACAATAAAGTATTATATTGTTCTGACAATGCAAGAACCATTCTTAGAATGAGAGGAAAAAGGTTGAATGTACGCAGGAGATACTTAGCTTTTTTGACTGACTCACACACACACGCACACACACACACACACACACACACACACACACACACACACACACACACACACCCGTGCACGCAAAAGATGTACTGTACGCAGGCGTTATTTAGCATTTTTGACTGCTTCAAGCCAAACCCTGACTTTAATCCTATGCAAATCCAACCCTTCCTAAACTTCACTGGCCAGTCCCTCTCCCCTCACACAGACACACATGCTCACACACACATACAAACACACCCCCACACGCGCATGCTTACAAACACACACACACACACACACACACACACACACACACACACACACACACACACACACACACACACACACACACACTTACACACACAGAACCACTCACTCTCTCCATGCCCCAAAACCTCTTCGTCACAGCATGACAAGCCAAAGCTCTACAACTAGATTAATGGTTCTCCCTAAAAAGGTAGTGCAGTTCCGTTCTGACATCCTGTGCGGCCTGTGCAAAACCGATTAGGAAATATAGAGTAATTTACAGGGTTGACAGGTCTGTACGTAAACTGAATCCTTACTACTCTCTTATACACACAAACACATATTAACACACAGGCACACTGTGTCATCATGGCATGTTAAAACTAGAGTGAAATTCCTCTTTCAACCACATTTTATACATTATAAAATCTCGTAAACTTCTTTCAAACCTCTTTTTTTCTCACAAGATAACACAGCACAACACAACAAAACACAACACATCACAACACAACACAACACATCACAACACAACACAACACAACACAACACAACAAAACACAACACAACACGCAGCACGCAGCACGTAGCACGTGTTTGATTGATGACAGGTCTGCCAGCCCATGTCTTTAGGCTGGGGGGAAAAACACACACTGAAGCGGACTGGACCGCTGTGCACGGTGCTGTTTGTCAAACTCTGTCAGTCAGCCTATTTCAACCGCCATCCATCATCAGGGTGCAGGCATGGTGACGGACTGACCATTGACTAATGAAAACAGACTGCGTGGCTACATCAGCATATTCACACTGATTTAATGCTCTGTCCATGCAGACCAGCGTCTCCCTGTGTGTGTGTGTGCCTGTTGTATGTTGTATAGGTTTCTTCATTGCCGTAGCAAATGGATGTGCTGTATATTTTGGCATGTACAGCCTATAGCAGACTGCAGGTGTTTTGAAGCAGGCTGGTTCAAACATCTAATATATCACTCATGGGAAAGAGGTGCAACAGTTTTAATCCATCAAAAGTCTGTTTACTGTAGTGCCTTTCACCAGCAAGGTCAACATGCATAAATATAGAAATATATATTTAAACCAATACTCTGTGGACACCCAGGCATTGTTTTTCGGGAAAAACAAAAAACTGGGATTATGTGAATCTAACAAAGAAATTATTGCATGATGGAGATGCATAAAGAGACACACTCACACACAGAAGCATAGCCAGGGACATAGAGACTCATCCTTTTTTTCTTCCAGCAGCCATGGCAACTACCCCATTGAATCAGAACTTTAATCACCAAATCTGCACAGTGGGTTGTTATCAGATTATAGGATAATCCAGTCCACATTGAAAAATCACAACAGCAAAGTCTGTGACAGGACTGTGCCACGTAGCAATTGCTTTGCCAGGCCGCTTCCATTTTTCCCTCCCGAAACACAGAGAGCCCCAACCATCCCATATATACACACACACACACACACACACACACACACACACACACACACACACACACACACACACACACACACACACACACACACACACACACACACACACACACACACACACACACACACACACACACACACACACACACACACACACACTGCCCTCCCCAGGATCTAAGCCCGACTCCAGAAGACTGCAGTGGGGGTTTGGTCTAGGAGATGTGCTCAGCTATCATCCCTGGCCACCCACTGCTGTTCAAATGGGTTAATCTGGCTCCATGGGCGCTATCAATATGACCTGTTTACAGCATTCAGGAGTATTATGGATGAAGGGCTGCCCCCTAAAGGAGAAATTAGGAAATGCGGACTGCGGTGGGTTGGTGAGTGATGGGACAGGCAGGTGAACAGACATCAGTGAATATCAACTCAAAAAAACTCAAAAAGATTACAAAAAAGATATCAGAGGGCTTGTAGCATGGCCCTCTCAGACCACTTGCCCAAGATCAAGATTAGTTCCAGGTTTTCTTTTTAAATGACACAGGCACGTCATGAAAAATGCAGGACTGAGCTAAATGTCTCCCATGGGGAGGAGGACTTACCTCTATGAATTCATTACACAACCTTACTAGAGCTGGTCGATAGCGTAGTACTATCACCAGGGTAAGCGCCTGCTTTTGGCAATGTATTATCAAGGAATGTTGTTTCAGGAGTCCAAATATAGAGAGAAATCAAATTAACAGTATTTTGATGGTGGGCAATTACACATATTGTTGATCAATGTTGTATTAGGATGTTATAGGGCAAACACGAATATACATGGATTTAGATTAATTTACTCTTTATTGATTTCACACTGAGGATTGCGGTCCTCCGAGCAGTATGGGTTCATTAGTATACATGGGTCACTGGCAACCAATCAGTCTCTGAGAAATATCAATAACACAACACCAATAGCGCTATCAGACGCCCCTGTGGACAAGAAAACCAGCTTGCTAGCTAAGCAAGAATCTCCCATTAGGGGGGTTCAGAGATAACATGGGATTCATGAGGTAGAGATGTCAGCCTGTCAGCAGCTGAACACCCTTGAGGGCATGAAATGGACAGATAATCAACAGAAATGAAGTAATTCTTAGTGAATCAATGCCTGCACCTGAGAGGCAATGAGAGCCGAGAGCACAACAAAGAGTGGACGTGCGTTGCTTTTTAACTGGCTGTCGGTAGGAAGTATTAAAAATGCACTCTCAGCTCGGGCATGAGCATATGATCACATTAGGGGCCGAACACTTTTCAGTGAGAGACATTTTTTTTTGGTGACACCAAGGGTTCATTTATGATCCTCCAAACTACTGTGCACACACACATACACACATACACACACACACACACACACACACACACACACACACACACACACACACACACACACACACGCTCACGCAGAGTCTACTCCACACACACACACAAACATACAGGTAGAGTCTACTTATACTTATTTTATTAAAAAGAGTATATATTTATTCACACAGTGGAACAGTCAATTTATACTCTGTATATGTATTACTATAGAAGGGTCTATTTCTATTTCTATTTATTACTATATGTATATTATATTATTCTTTTGTCTTTTGCACTCATACTGACTGAGAGATCCGCACAAGAACTCCAATGCCCTTGTACATATGTACCTGAGCAAATGGCAAATCAAGTCTTGAGTCTTGAATGTAAGGCCATCCATCTAACAGGGCACTGTATCCCCACATTGCCTCCTTCGCTGCGTCCAGGCTGCGGCAGATACGCATACAGCTGATCTCCCTGCGTTTGCACTGAACAGCACAGAGCGCATCATCGCAAACAACGGTGTGTGCTATAAAAAGCCACACCATGACAGTAATCCAGCAGTGGGATACATTATCAGATAGAATTCCCCCAACCACCACTTCATCAAAACACAATGAGGCGGGATGACCTCCACACGCAACTTTCGTGAGTCCACTGCACGCTGCCCTCTAGCCTGACACATAGCCATTTTGAAGACAGGGGATTTTCATCACTAAAACGCTCCCAAAATCAGAGGATTGATCTATGTTGAGGACATGGAAATATAACCTTAAATGGGACATGACTCTAGAGCCTTGGGAAGCAAGATGTGGCACACAACTAATCCTGTCCAATTATGAGCTTACTCTTCAGATCATCCAGGAGGTCAGCTTTGAGGGGAAATGGCTGAATTATAATTATGTTGGATGTTACATGACAGCGAAATCCACACTGCGCCATAAACAAGGTCAAGATGCAAAGCCTCACAACGCTCAGTGCAAAATATTTTGTTGACTATTTTGTTTGTTAACTAAAAACTAAGCGGGAGGTCTGGTGGCGCTATCGTTGTTGTGATCTTTCATTTCTGAAAGGGATTCGTGATGCGTTGTTGATGATTTCTGAATCCAAATATCTCTTTCCAGCAGGATCCACTGCAGTTGATACGGATGAAGTGGAATGTAACTGTATCGAATGGAGAATGACTGAGGACTCAAGAAAAAAAAATGTGAATTTTGTGACATTACTGTTTTGGCCCATGACTGCATTTTGGATCTAATCAATCAATCACCGAGGATTTCAGAGATCAGTGTTCACTGAAGCGTTCTGATGGCATTAGGACAGACTACCGTAAAATCAATTATTTTTAATGATCAAAGTTGCCATAAGTTGCACTTTTCCAATCATGTCAAGCTTCTAGAATGCAAACACAATTGAATTGTGAAGGTTTTATCTTATACTCATTGGTCCGGTGAAATTGATCACCTCATATTGAGAAGTTGATACGCTTATGGATAAAAAAGATGAGGTAATTTTGAGGAATTATGTACTGTTTATAAGAAATTATGTGTTTATTAATAAATATAGCATAGACTTATATGTATGTCTATGGCTGAATCCAAATCAGGCAAGATTGTACTTTACGTAATGTAAAACCACAAGTGGTTCTAATGTCTATTTATCGGTTGTTATATTTTCATCTATCCTCATTGTTATGCCAAAATATCTATTACTTCAGCAAATGTTGTGATGAATGTTGCATCATGACATCATGAAAAGTTAAATAGTCTCATAAGTCGTTTTGTCTATTAGTGACCTTCTGCAACATCCACGTGTGTTGCAGTGTGTCGCTTGTGCGAATAAAGTCTGACAATTATTGTTATTATACATGATAAGATGAATAAAACCAAAGGTACAAATATTCTTCAGTGTAATTCTGATGGTATTTACATGACATGCATACATCTGGTAAGAACCTTTAAATGATATTACAAGGACACCTGAGAAAATACTGTACATGAATATTCAAGCCCGCTGGATAGTAACTTGTTGAGAATCAATCCAAACCCCAAATTGGGGAAGCTGTTATGAAATCAGCCAAAATGCATTTAGACTAAAGGCAACCCATACGTCTCCAATGCAGAAGCTGAATGTCTGTAAATGTCAGAAGCAACAGCTCCGTGCACTGGCTTTGGGTTCCTCTATGAAGGAGTTAGGTCAGGTAAGTGGGGTTGAAATAACGGAGCACACAGTAAAAGAGGTCATACCTGCTCTCCATTCTGGACCGGATGAGGTTATGGCTTTTACTCCGAATGAAGACTGCCAAGTCAGTGACCCATGCACATCCTTATGCCCTCTGCATAGCTATTAGGCGTGCTTTAGAACGAGATGGCACTCTCAGCACCATCAGCCTGGCAGCCCCATCTCGTGCCTATCCTGGCACAAAATACGGTAACTTCAAATGTGGGCGTTGGGGTGGTGCAGGGAGGGGGAGGGGGAGGGGGGGGGGGGGAGTGACAGGGCTGAATTGAGGGCTTACATAATTTGGCGTTACCTCTGACGTCCTTTTAAGCAGGCTCCTCTCTGACCCTTTCCCCATTGTCCACACAGGTGTTTGTAATCGAAGCACTAAATTTAGCAAGTCACTGGGCAGACTCTTCATGGGGGGCCCATAGGTGTTAAGTTTTCATCCCACAGAAAGGTTCTGTCATACTGGATTACCCTCAGTGACTAACTTAACGCTGTCCTGTTCTGCATGTGAGGTGCAAGTGGAACCATTGAATTCTTGTACCTATTCTAAATATAGTCTATATATAGAATATAGACTTTTTTTTTTTTACCAGTATATACTTTTAATTATGTGATTATAGCTTTCCTGTAGACAGATGTTCAGATCACAGCTGTTTCCTCCTGAAATAGCATGTGTATTTCCATATATACAAATTAAACATACCTTTAAACAATTATCAATCCATTAATTCGTTCATCCATTGTTAATCCATTCAAAATAAACTGAAGATAAAAATGGCTACTGACAGAACCAGCATCGTCTCGCCAATGCTTCTGTGTTAATGTTAACAACATCAAAAATGTGTATTGAGAGCGCATTATGGTTGAAACTTTGTAATCAACAAAAGTTTGTCGTCGATCTGAAAGGTGAACATCCACTGTATATATTTTTTGATAATGTTTCGAATTTCAAACTAGTAAAGAACATGTGCCGTAACAGGTCAACCGAGTCACTGCATGCAAACGCACCCTCTAGATTTCACGTGTGCCTATTGCTTGCGGTAAACTCTGCATCGGCAATGTTTTTCTCGCAGCCCGTGCGCGCTCTTCTCGTGTTTCGAACAAAAATAAGGATTCTAATCCACTCTTACCTAAAATACTCTAAACTATTGATAAAACATGTTGATGAAGACGTGTATTACTCTATAAAACAACGGAATCGAACTATAAACTCTAAGTGAATGACATATTTTCGGGTGGCAAAATTCAAGTTACAAGTCTGAAATAACAGCAACACAAACCGGAAAAAGTTTTTGCTTGGAAACTTAATTTAAAAGCTATGACTTTTCAAATGTGTTAAAATCAATGACTTACCAGTAAATAAGCGATAGTCCATCAAAACGCTCGAGTGCCTTTCCAAAGGGATTCAGAATGGACATCGCATTCACAACCAAAGAAGTGCTGAAATACCTCAGTTCCAACGACACGATGTGGATGTCACAGAATTATTATCCAGAGTAATTTCTCATTCTCGTTACTCAGCGTTGCATGTCTTGTCAGTGATGAGCCGCGTCCCTCGCGGAGTACCGGATGTGTCAGCGTTCATTCAACATCAAATCAGCGGCACTGCAGTGGCAAGGCTGGAGAGAGAGTCGCTCCGTTACCGCCGGTTCCCTAATCTGACGGACACGTGTTTTTTGTGCTGACCAGGCCGTCTGTTAAACAAATGTGAGTCTTGCCTCGTAGCGTAGTCACATCATTTTGACTTCTACTTCACAGTAGAGCTCTATGTGCAGACACTGGCAAAAGGATGCTGTGTCTGCGAAACAGACGGATGACCAACTAAAGTTCGTCCGGGTCCAGTGCAGTCTAGCAGGGCGCCGTCTGGGTCAGGAATCCACCTGCCGCTCAGATTAAGATGCTGGTAGTTCCTACCTTAAGGTTTAAGATGTACACTTAAGTGAGCTCTCTAATGTCCTAAGTGGTAACCACCAACGGGCTATGTTAAGATAATGTGCAACTGTATTATGCAACCCTAGCCAACAGGTTCGGTTGAGAGTGACTGTGGAAAGGTTGCCAAAAAAGTCAGCATTTCATTGGTTTAGGCAATTCCCACATATTGGAAAACATACACATGAGGTGCTACACTTGCAGATGGCTGCTGCACTTGCCCTTCACGAATCCCTGTCAGTTTGCAAACTGAAGGCTAAGCTGGTCAAGCCAATAGATAGGCCTACTTATTTAGTGTGTATATATATATATCCCTTGGTGTTTTTGTGTTTAATAGCATTAATAGCAATAGCAAGTTAGAAGGAGAGTTAGAACGCTATAACCGCAAAACGACTACACAATAAGGCCTTGGGGCATGCATTCGCGTCAAAGTAAACCGGTATTTTTTCCGGCTCTAACAGGCTCATAATGTAATTATAAGTGTCTGACTGCATGTTAAGGATCCCTACATAGATATGTGTCTGTTGACCTCATTAACTGTAAAGAAACTAGAACATTATTGTGTATACAGCCATTTTTTACAGAAACTGAAACTTCAATACAGAAAGTGTAGAAACAGTCATTTTCTACAGTTTTTTAAAAGACAAAAATAATTAGGGCTATAAATTGCAACATGAAAAAAACATTCACGCACACTACCTACATATAGCCTACAATACAGTAGCCTAACTGTAATAACACTAGGCCTATTACATTTAAAGAACATTAGCCTACTAAAATCATGTATTGTATCCACGCTTTACATGAATTTGACAATGTATTCAGCATTAACCGACAGTAGCCTGAACCCAATAATGACCCGCTCATTTACACGAAGTGAGGGATCGCATCAGCGGGTTCCCACTTGATTGGCTCTCTTCCAGTCACCTTAGCTAGATGCAACGGTAACCTTTACTCTCAAGGCAACAGTAGGCTAAAGCCTCTCCTGCTTATGTTCCCTGTCCACCTCTGCTGCTTGTGCGGGACAGAACATGTTGTGTCCTCAAAGCCAGTATTTTTTTAATGTGCGATCTTAAGACGCTGTGTTTATCATTTGTATGATTACCCCTGAATACCCTAGAACGCCTGTAGTCCTCATTGAGCATAGTTAAGTCTAAGATATCTTAGAGGTCTGAGCTCCCAAGTGTAGGATCTAGGCCCCGTATCCTAATCTTATTCATGAGGTAAAAAGCTAAATTGATCCGCGATTAACACCACAATACTTTGACATTTAGCTGTCAAAGTAGCCTACGTCACACATTTAATGCTATGTCG
>NC_045152.1:5343209-5345709 GCF_900700415.2 Clupea harengus | reverse complement strand
TCACCCACTCCATAGTCACTGTCTCCATAGTCACTGTCTCCATAGTCACTGTCTCCATAGTCACTGTCTCCATAGTAACCCACTCCATAGTCACCCACTCCATAGTCACCCACACCATAGGAACCTACTCTATTGTCACCCACTCCATTGGCATTCATCCAACAGTCACCCACCCCACAGGCATCCTCACCATAGTCACTGTCTCCATAGTCACCTACTCCATAGTCACCCTCACCATAGTCACTGTCTCCATAGTAACCCACTCCATAGTAACCCACTCCATAGTCACTGTCTCCATAGTAACCCACCCCATTATCACCCACTCTATTATCACCCACTCCATAGTCACTGTCTCCATAGTCACTGTCTCCATAGTAACCCACTCCATAGTCACCCTCACCATAGTCACCCACACCATAGGCATCCATCCCACAGTAGCCCACTCCATAGGAACCTACTCCATAGTCACTGTCTCCATAGTAACCCACTCCATAGTCACTGTCTCCATAGTCACCCACTCTATTATCACCCACTCCATAGTCACTGTCTCCATAGTCACCCACACCATAGGCACCCACACCATAGGCTCCCCTACCCCTGCAGAAGGCCAGTGCTGAGACCAATGACATCAGTCTGGCAAGAGGAATGAAAACAAGGCTGTCAGTGACTGCTGGGGGTTTTGCACAGTATTGCGGTGGGGTGATGTTGCTTGGGCTGATGGCTGCCGATATGAAGCCTTTGTTTGATTTTTATGACGGGGAGGGTTGAGGGGTGGGGTGGAGGATTTGCAGCCATGGCTCAGGTCCTGCTGTGCTTGGACCAGCTACTATTGGGACATCACAGGATTGCGGCAACACAGCATTTTCTGTGTCAGAGGGGGCTTTGGGTCCGGCTGAGCCTTGGGTCGGTTCTCTTTGTCCCAGATCTCAGGGCTGATCCGGAGCTGCTCGGCCTCTCACTCTCTGGGCTGGTTCCCACTCTGCAGGGGCGGTGGGTCTGAAAACACTGTCTTTCCACAGGGAGAGGGTCATCCATTCACCCCATGACTACCCCTGCAAAACACAAAACTGTGTATATATGTGTGTGTGTGTGTGTGTGTGTGTGTGTGAGAGAGAGAGTTTGTGCATGTGTTTGCAGACTAGAGAATGCACAGACAATGCCAGCCAGCCAGCAGGAGTAAAAAAAAAAGTTATCCAAAGGCACTGCATGACTGAAATAGTTTTTTTCTCATTTTGTCAGATTTCTTAGCTGAACAAACTGTTTCAAATTAGCAAATCACCAGCAGACCCAGTGGAATAGTGCAGCCATGGTAACGACAGAAGAGAGCACCACCCCCGGACACACAGGCCGCCACAAGGCCCTTCAATGGGTCACCATGGCACAGAAAGTGAATCAGGAAGGGTGAAAATAATATTTAACAGCCCAGTTCTCCACTGGAATGTTGCGAAGGACGATAGGAGAAGTGAAGAGTGACTTTAGCCACGGGCACAGGCTTTCCCTGGCCTTATATTATTTAAAATTATTTCCAGTTCAAAAGTTTCAACCAATTGTGACAATTCTTCCACTGAGTAACTAATGGACAGAAAAAAATTCATGGAATAAACTAATGGATGACAGACCAAGACTATGTTTACTTGTGTGATTATTTAAAAGTTTTTTTCTCTTCCATTAAAAATGCTTCTCAGTGGCATGCAGTATCATCTCGTAACAAGGAATGAGCTTCTCGTAACTAAGGAATGAGCCTCACATTGTTGAGGGATGTTTTATCGCAGGGAGCATTCTTCACATTCACTCTGTGTGGCTTTTGACACACCTTGGCTGGTGCAAAAGGAAAAAACCAATTCTGTGTATGTAGTCTGTGGGAGGTGACACCCCTGTCATTGAGTGAAATGTTCACACACACACACACACACACACACACACACACACACACACACACACACACACACACACACACACACACACACACACACAACAGAGGAAAAACTCTCCAGAATGCAAAAGGTTCCTTTGACAGGTGCTGAGGGTGCATGTGAAATCAAAGTGACAGGAGTCCCTCATGTGTTCTTCAATAAACTACTTTTTAAAAACATTATTACTTTTCATTTGCAGTTATTGCGCAATGCACACGGATCCCTCACCATGAGGGACGCCTTACATACAGAGAGTCCCACGCCTCTGTGTGAAGTGGCGTGTGTCTAATGGCATGTGTGTCGCCGAACTCTGTGACTGGGCCACACCTGGGCACAGTTCATGCGTGCTGCAGAAAGATGCGTGGCTTAAGTTGGTCCCCACCCCTCTGCCTTTCTGCTACTCGAGTGCAGCACCACCCTAAGGAAGAATTCCAGGGCTGCGGAGGCGAGACGGTGAGGCAGGTATCCCCGTAGAGAGGTGTGTAGCGCTTGTGTCGTGTACACACACACTTCTGCCTAACTGAGTGAGTGAGAGAGCAGAGAGCACGGACACACCTAAAGAGCCAGCCTCTCCCGGGGGAGGAATG
>NC_045152.1:5333209-5340709 GCF_900700415.2 Clupea harengus | reverse complement strand
CACAAGCCCCTATGACTCATTTTTCTGGCCCTGTAACAATGGGCCTGTCCTGTGGCTTTCCCCTCTGGTGATAGGAGCGTTCCCTTTTAAAATGTCCTCAGCTGTCTCTGGTCTTGCTGCTTTAGACCCAACAAAACAAGCACTGTCACACTGCCCGTAGTTTCTGTCTAACAGAATTAGGCGACACTAATAATTACTTTTGTTTAACCAATCATCATAGCATTGTAATCAGTTCTCATATAAAGGATCCTTTGAAAAACATATTATTACACATATTATTAAATGTTTAGTGTATTTTAGTGGGCCTGTCTACTGTTACAGCTCAATGCAATGCCTCTGACAGGTTGAACTTGCTTTACTAGAGCAGGTCTTTAAGCAGCCACACCCTTCACAATAGGTGAGCACTCACGCCGTTGTCATACACGAGGAAGATTCACCACTGCTGGGACACATTCCTTTATTGGCCATTCAACAATCTCCATGACAACGCACCTGTCCTCATATGGCAACCTGTGCTGTACCACTAGTCCTGTGCCAGATGTGTTCTCTGGCTGTGAGTACTGGACTTAGTTGAAGGGAGTGATTTGATGGGTCATAATCTGAACTGCAATTTTGATAATGTGTCATTGGGCCAAAGTAACATTTGATGGTGATGGTACTAGTGTGAAGACCAGCATAAAAAGTGATTTCCACAAAACGCAGTCTGTCAGAACATGACTATTTTGTGTACAGGTCTATCAACACCTGTGAACACCTGAGAAATAAAATGCTAAGCATCATTGTAGTGCATGTAATGAATTTCACTATATAAATGTGCAGGTATGTGTCTGTACTACCCACACCTTATTTAAATATTGAAATGACATACATAGTACTGAATCATAGTATGAAATTGGAACTTTATTCGTTTTTGCTGGAAATTAACACTGTTATTGGCCTCACATGACACATTAACATGAGTATGCGTGTTAAATGACCTTCGTACTGTTAGTGCAACATATCCAAACAAGACCGGACCCACGCCCATTGAGTGACAGGTTTGTACCATCTGAAGGGGAGGATTCCACGTACTGTTGAGACGGAGTACAACCGTATCCAATGAGTCGCGTGTGAAAGGAAGTGTCACTGGGGAGGTGTCACTTGGAGGACTGACGCCACACGTACTTGAAACATACCTGTTCTAAGCGTAGTGTTGGTTCGCCACAGAGCTGGAGTCAAAGCAACGTCGTGCATCAGGATAACCAGATAGTTCTCAGCTGAAGCAGGTGTTGGAGAAGCCGTGACTTTGAATCAAAATGTTTAAGAAAAAGACCAGTAAAAACAGCGCGACCATTACGCAGAAAAGGTGAGTGTCGAATCCATAAAAAGTTAATTTAAACTTTCTTTCAAGTAGGCAACGGAGATAAGTGTTTAACAGATGACAACAGTACCATTACACAAAACCAGGGGAGTAGATGAAAGTGGAGAAACTTTTCTGAACCTCTTTAAATAGTTGAACGATTGTAAAAAGTTCTGTGCTTGTTTTGGTGATATTGAGTTCAAGAGCATGGAACTCTAATCGTCTCTGTTCTGTCCTGTCTCTGTACGTTCGTTTCATCGGTCTCTGCCATTCGTTTTTGGAAATGCCTCAAGATATGTTTATAAGATGCATGTTTAACCAGCTTGAAGTACACATTTCCGGCACGACTTTTTTAAAATCATAAAATACTTAATATCCTTCATGTGTATGTTCTGTTGTAGGTTGTACCAAGGGTGTGGTGAGTAATGAACTGTCACAGGCTAGATGACTTTGGCTGTTATGTTGTGACTTCGCAGTTAACCTACAGAGTTAGAAACACTTACAATTTTAGAGGTTTTCAGGGGGGGAAGTTTGATATGACTTAATAAATCTCGGATCAGGGGCATTCGTCATTTCTGACCATTCAAGTCTTGAAGTATACTGAATATTTAAAGATTTAACAGGACCTGTAATGTTTGCACTAGGTGTTATACTTTAATTTCTTTATACCTCTCAACACCGGAGAGATAACCTGGCTTTCTAGATCAGGCTATATTTAGAAAAGGTACATGACATCAATGCTTTTAACTCTTTGAGAAATGATGCCCAATACCCTTCAGGTACTAACTGTGTAAATGCCTTCAATGCCTGTAGAATGCCTTAAAGTTGAAAGGCAACAGGCTGGTTTTGCAAGGTAGGATTGAACCTGAAATATTCATTGACATTCAAAAGTACAACCTTTGTCTAAAATGTAAAAACAAAGAGGCCTTTAAATCATTCAATCAATCAGGCAACCGAGTCTCTCTTTTCCCACAAGCCAGAACTTGGCCAGGTGCTAGTTTGATTTTGGTCTGACAGGTTCTCATGACTGGGCGATTGCTTAATAGCTGGCATCTCATGTAAAAGGTTGTCTGACTGGAGTTGGGTGGGGGGGTGGGTGGGGGCACCACGGAATCTTAACAATGTGGACCAACCCCACCCTCACCATTGTGTGTCCTCACACGTGGCTTTTGTTTGTATTCGTGAGCATAAAGCATAAAAAACCCACATAAACGCAGTAAATGAAAACATTTGTCCATCTTGGGTTCCAGTGTAGGTGTCAAGGCATCCGTGTTTCAACCAGCGTAACGGGCAGAGCAGTGGCTAAGAAAAACGCTTTGCCCCCCGAGCACCACTCATTTCATGTATTAATGTAATTCATTTGTAAAGTAATTAAAATACAAATGTAAGCAATTGCTTTCATTAACACACCCGTATGATTTAAATTCATGCAGATGTTTGAGTTCAGTGTCTTGACGCAGAACGAATGACCCAGTAGTGTTAGAGAGAGCCTCGCCACTGTAATGATTTTACCATTATCTCATGTGGCCTCAGGTAGCCCAATGGCAGGCCTTCTGTGTTCCAGTGTTACAGCATATAGTTGAGAGTAGTCTCGTATCTATGAGGTTCTGTTTAAGTGTTACAGCATATAGCTGAGAGTAGTCTCTTATCTATGAGAGCACTCTCCCCCTCAAGCAAAGCATCTCTTGTGTGAAGGAGATTAGACAAACTTTGGACCTCTGTTTCCCTATAGAAATAGTGTTGTACACTGATCAGCTATCTATGAGGTCAAACACAGCATACCTTTAGGTGACTAATTGGAATGCTGGTAACGCCAGTTGTCTTCGTTCTGAGGTGTAGCCCTTTTCAGTTTAGAGTTTCTGTTTGCTCCTTCCCCTGTGTTGCTTTTCTGCGTTTTCCTCCAGTCTGGTTAGTATTACTGTAATATGTGTTTGGGATCTGGTGAAATTATATCATTGGAAACAGCTGTGAAAGGGGAAGGGTCCCACGCCTCGTACATATTTCTGCATTTAGGTCATCCACAACACACCAAACTGCCTGTGGTCAATGAGAGTGCTTGATGTACTCTTTTGAAGAGCAAATCATTAAAAGTGTTTGGCCTTTCTGACCTAAGAATAAATAGCCTTGACTTCAGTTTGTGACTACTGTGTAGACCGTGTTTTGGTCATCACAGTTTCTAGGAGCATGCAGATTTAAAAAGTAGTTAGTGTCTTGTTAAATCCCCTCTCTTACAGGTTAAAATTACATCATTATGCTTAGGGAGTGATAGGTGCGATCAGGGGACCAGCTTATATAAGTGGTTTGGTTTTAATACTATTTTAGGGTACAATAAGGTTATTAATGTAGGTAATTTTTTTATTTCATAGTAATTGTTTCTTATTTACATTCACACAGTGTTACTCTTAAACTTCTTTGTATTGACAGTGCTTTCTCTGTGCTGTCCGTGGTATTTGAAAAGCCATATCACCCTCTCTAAACCTTTCAAGTTTACTTAATGAGGCGGACTTGATATTAAAACCAACACTGCACTGCTTATGTAATTGTAGCAGAAAACCTGCCCAACCTGTTTGGAACCAACACTGAGAACTCTCTGCCCGCTCAGATTGTACTGGCAGTACCCTGCACAGTCTCAATGTTGCCCAAGGACCACATCTTTGGCTCTTGTTTTGCTCTTTACTCGAACCATGTGGACCGAGAGTAGTACTGAATCGGGTGCGGTGTACTCTAGCAGCTCACTGCGCTGATGTTCTCCCACGTAAGTCGAAGCAGGACCACTCTGGTGGGAAAGAAGCGAAAGCAACAGAGAGGCGGTGACTCACAGGTGCGAGTGTGTGCCAACGCAATCTTGTAGTATTGTTCTGGCGGACATAAAGAGCCACTTGAGATGTTCACCGGGGTGTGGTGCATGTTGGCTCTTGTTTGCAATACTGTCTAAACACAGAATTACACCACATCTGATACATATCCAAATCAATGTGTGTGTGTGTGTGTGGGGGGGGGTAGGTCAATTTTGCATATAAGACACTAGTGCAATATCTCAACACAATATGGTTGTCATCTGGTTGGGTTTGGTAAGTAATTCACTGCCCTGTGTGCGGACTCGCAGGCTGGTGCTTATGGCATAGTTGACTGCACAAAGCAAAACAGTGGGTTTGATGGGTTGGAATGAGAGCAGGTGTTGTAGTGGTGCACGATGTCTTTTTCTTCTTGCAATATCCATGAAATCTTAGCAATTGTGAAATATTTTGATTAGATCTTGAAAATAAATATATTTCAGCGTTCCTCTGTATGTATGTGTGAACAAGGACCGTATTCTCCAGTACGTCTCATCTCTCGTAATAAATATTTTACAGTAATGCGGATACTGTAGCCATAGAAATTACAACCAAGATTCCAGACAACCGCAGCACTGTAGCTATGTGACATGCAAATCCCATGCAAGACTTTTCACGCTTATGCATAAATTATCACTGAAGTGTAGTCGCAGTCCATCTGTCTGCAGATGGATTGCCCTCCATCTCTAGACTGACAAGGACGAGGTATTAATAGCTTTGAGGTGGCATTTTACCCTCATTTGAACAGTGCAACACTGTGTTTGTGTCTGATTTTATTATCAGTTATGATTTTAGAACCACATTGCTAAATGTTCACATGCTTAATGCTTAAAATGTGAATGTATTGATTGCAGAATTTCTTTTTTCTCCCAGTTGTTCCAAACAAAGCTACATTTTACTCTATGTTTTGAATTGTGTCTTATGAAATAAGTGTATAGATTTGATAATAAACTGATGTTCCCTACAGCAAAGCAGCGGCCAGTGATTTGACGGCGCTGATTGAGAAACTGCAGAAGAGCGCAGACAAAGTGGAGAAGAACATTCTGGAAACAGAGCAGAACCTTAACCGGGTAAGCATGCTTATATATATACTGTATATATAAAATAAAAGTTGTACTATGCTCTGTATACACATAGTTAGGGTAGTGTTTAAACTGATCCTGCACGGTAGCAATTTGCCCATGAAGTATTGCACAAACCCTGTATTTTTAGAGGTGAGTTGGGAACAAATTAGAACAGTGTAAACATATAGTAATCGCACTGCAAACTCCCCCTGTGTGTTTCTTTGCGGCGTCCATGCAGTGTTGGGACATGCCTGTCTGAGCCGCAGGCTTTTTTATACCTCTGAGGATACTTTTCAAAGGAAGTCACTGTTTGAAGGAAGCAGGTTGCTGGAACATGTTTTGATGGCGCGAAATCTCAATGTGTGCAGATTTCCTTTCACTACTCTTTGTTTTCTTGAAACCCTGCGCCCAAAAGACCTTGAATGGAAAGGGTGCAATCATCACGTTCTACTACGACCTACTTGACTTACTCCATGACATTGTACTCCAGGGAAATGCTGCGTGTACCTTAACTAAAAGAGTCAATTTACCTCAGAGTAATGAATGAAATATTTAGGACATTTTCATATTAAATATTATATTAAATAAATATTAAATAAAATATTATAATCACTTAATTGTCCTCAATGCAAGAGTTGTTGTTACACTGAATATCCACGGTCCTTTGAGACATTGTAGGTTTGTGGATTTTTGTGTGCCACCTGTATAAAGACAGGTGTGTGTTTGCAACAGCAGAAAAGTAAAAATGGAAAAACTGAAGAAAAAAAAACATATTTCAAAACACCTGTGTCGGTATGTTGATTTAGATAGATGCCCCTGCTGCACAACAACGGTAGCGTGTAAAATAAACCTGATCTTTAACCTTTCTTTAGGATGTGGGCAAAATTAACGAGGGTAAGCAGCCGCTCTACCAGGAGGACACCAACAAGCGCATTCTGAACTCGCTGGAGCTGCTGAAGGCTTTGGATGAGGATGCAGCTGCCACTAAACGCCTTCATCACCCCCAGGCTGAGATGATCGAACAGGAGTGAGTGCTCTGCATACTTCGAGCTGTGCCAGCAGTAACCTGGCCCGTACCTGAAAACATGTTAATACAAGAAGGGCGAAAAGGACTGGTACACCATCACTGTGTCAGCCAGTTAAACCAGCAACAAGGGAAAATCAAGTTCAAGATCATACATTAGAACATACATTAGATCATACATTAGAACATAGGGGAAATTGTGATTGAATTTCTCATATACAGACACAGAGTTGATGGCAGTTAGAGTGTCACCCTCTCACCACTAGTTTGTAAACTGTGGCTTTAATCAAATGAAGCGCAGTAGGTTGACAACAGTAGGTTACTGTTACTGTCTTCTCTAATGTTGTTGTGTGTTTTGGAAACAGCATGAACCAGCTCCGTGACCGCGTCGAGAGACTGAGGGAAGACCACGACAAGATCTACCACCAGACGCGGGGAGAGGGCATGCCCACGGTCAACTGGGGCAAGATTGTGGATGAGAAACTGGTAAGTGACCCTAAAAAAACACCACATTAACGTCACAGGAGCACAGCTCTTTCAAACATGACCTTTGACCTTTTTTCAGGATTTGCATCAACAAGCCACAACATACACAAACATTTATTAATGTAACATGCAGCTCTCTGTTTTGAATTGCATAAGTAATTCTGGATCACTGAGATGTTATGCTGTCTTGTGGTCTCACAGGGGAACCTTAACAACAAAGGATTCGGACAGGACTTGCCCACCATCGAAAACGATGTGGAGGAGCACAACATCTTCCAAAGTGAGGTTGAAGCCTTGGCACCTTACATCACTCAGGGTGACGATAAGGTAAGCCAACTCTACAAGACCAACAGCTTTTGACAGCTCTCATGGATGCCCTCGTGTTGACACCTCACAGCTCTGAACATATCATTGTATTGCAGTGAACAGTGTGTCCCACCGAACGTAACATGTGGTTTGGGTCTTTATGCTCTGAAAGATCACTGATATTCTCTTTTTACCATTTACATAACAGGATTACGTGGGAGGGCTCCAGCTGAAATACAATAAACTCCTGGTAAGAAAACTCAGATCCCCCTCTGCTTATGTGCTTCTTCTGTAGCATCTAGCATGGCAATAGTGCAGCAATCCCTATAGTCACTATGGATTTACATTTACGTGTGACATCGCGTAGCAGGTGGCTTTATGTGAAGCAAAATCATATGAAATCAATGCATATTGTAGCAGGCTATGTTATATGATGGGAAATCCCGT
>NC_045152.1:5268209-5328209 GCF_900700415.2 Clupea harengus | reverse complement strand
AGATTCCAAGAGATCATGTTCTTTCTGGCAAAATCCCAAAACAGCTTTTGTTGTATTACAAACCTCTGGAAAGCAGATCGGAGAGTTTAGTTATAATAGCCATAAATGTAAGACAGATATGAGAAGTATGAAGTTTAGAAGGATAAAGGATAAAAGAGTCACAATATTAAAAACCAATGAAACCGTTAAGCGAAACCATTAAATGAACACCCCTCATATTGTTTCTTTGGTCTGTGAAATGTTACCAGGTTTATCACAATAGTGTCTCGTATATCAAATCTCCACAGGACATGGCAGCCGAACTGAAAGGAAAGAGAGGGGTTGTCACGGAGACCGAGCAAAACCTCAGGGCTGCCAAAAGCAGCTGTGACAACATGGCCGCCAAGGTGCAGGAGCACTGCCCCGACATCGAGAGGCAGGAGCTGGAGGCCCAGAAGCTCAGCAAGCGCTTTGACAACCTAGGCAGACAGATTGACTCCAGGTAAATTTGGTGTACAAATTTGATTGCATGAGACATAGTTACAAGTGCATCTATCGAGAGAGAAATGCTACACTCTACAGGTGCTGTTTTATGGCATCAGTGTAATGACATTTTGAGACCAAGCATAAGAACACTGTCACGTTTATGGTATTTTCAGATTAACCATGTTCTGTTTGAATTCTGCATTCTGTTTCTGTTTCATGATAAGTACATTTTAATGTAAAAAACGAGTATCAGAGATTTAGGTTTGACATTGACATGGTAATTATGATATCTGGTTTTCATAACCTCGTGTCTATTTGCTTTCAGGTCACAGAGCCTGCAGAGGGCCAAAATGGCACATAACAACTATCGCAATGATTATGATAACCTCAATAGCTGGCTGTCAAGGGTGCCAAACTATGAGCCTCGTGACACAGATGATTTGTCACAAATAGAAGGCAAATTGAAAAACCAAAGAGTGAGTAGTCAAACTATATACCAGTAATTTAACCATCATAGTATTATCAGCCAGGGAAATTTACAAAGATTAGGAATATTAAAAATGTTTCTTTTCACAGAACCTGCTTTCAGACATAGCGAGGAAGGAGTCTGACCTGAACAATGTCTCCAAAAATGCACAGCTTTATCAGCAATCAGTGAAGGTAGGACATCCCTAACAATTAAACAGCTCTATCATTACATATGAAAATGCATTTCTCTAGTTGTACATCTATTTAAATGCATGACTTAGAATGTGTTTCTAATGTGTGATCTTGTGTTTGTTCTTCTCTCTCTCTCTCTCTCTCTCTCTCTTTCTCTCTCCCTGTTTGTAGGACTATGAAAATGAAACAGAGAAGTTCAAATCCATTCTTGATCTTGAGGATGGTCTGGTTCCTCAGACCTATAAGAAAAGCAGATTGGAGTCTCCTGCACAAAGAGTGAAAGGAGAGGTAATTAGCCATAATCCCTGAGCCATTGCCCTCTTTACACCATGTAATGCTATTTCCGTTTTCGTGAAATGACCTGCTTCTGAGACATTTGAACAAAATGCAATTTTATGCTTTTCCCTTTTCATTTCCGGTTCACAGGAAGCTGCAATTGAATCCAAATTCACTGAAGTGAATGCCATCAACAAGCAGAAGTTGCAGAATCTTGAGTTTGCACAGAGTCTCCTGAATCAGGTAACATTTTACCATTTCACGGACCCTTTTTCTCTATATTTGATTAAGCCGGGACGTTGTATTTACATTTATTACCATTAAGCGTCTATGAGAACTTTGATAAGCGCTATATAAATGTTATGTATTATTATTATTATTATTATTACAGCAACCAGAGGTTCCAATCATGCAGCAAAATGTCCAGTCTGTGAATGCTGCAGCACCAGGAGAACAACCCTGGAGAATCAAGAAGCAGCTGGATGAGGAAGCTCAGCGACGCGAGCACCTTGAGAAAGAGATTCAGACCATCCAGAGTGACATCTATGTTCTTGAGGGCCAGAAGCCACAGGACACAGTTGTGAAGAAGGAACTCATTAAGAAGTTGCCAGACCCACAGCTGGACGAAGAGATCCACAAGGTCCAGCAGAAGCTGTCAGACGAGCGAAGGACCACCCGC
The DNA here is from genome assembly GCF_900700415.2 of Clupea harengus. Lineage (NCBI taxonomy): Eukaryota > Metazoa > Chordata > Actinopteri > Clupeiformes > Clupeidae > Clupea > Clupea harengus. Next base: position 5,326,129 of record NC_045152.1, on the reverse strand, counting down.
GTCCTGGAGAGCGAGCTGGACACCATTCGTCTGAAACTACGTGGCATGGAGACAGAGGTAAAGGAGGGCGCGCAGCAGTACACTGTCAAGGAGGTGCTCCGCATCGAGAGGGACCGCGGGCAAGAAGAGGAGGTGAGGAAGCTGAAGGAGGAACTTGAGGAGCTGAGGAGGCAGAAGAATATCAAAGACAATGACATCATTCAGATCAAGAGGCAAGTCAACATCCTCACAGAGGAGAAGAACAAGGAGCAAGAAATCATCACAGAGGAGGAAGTGGTGAAGGTGCAGAATGACCCTAAGCTTGAGAGTGAATACAGAGGACTTCGAGACAGGAAGCAGAAGGAATTTGATGGAAGAACACAACTGGAGGATGAGCTCAAGTTCTTACAGGAGAAGCTGAAGAGGCTTGAGAAGGAGAAGTCCATGGCTGAAGAGAAGATCTCCATCAAAGAAGTCCTGAAAGTTGAAAAAGACATGGCCTTGGAGAGGGAAGTGGAGAATCTCAGACGTCAGTATGAAGATGAGAAGGCTAAACGCAGGTCATCTGTGAGGGAGAAAACTGACCTTCAGAGGAACATCTCAAGCCTTGAGGCGGAGAAGTCAAAGGTTATCATCCAAGAGAAGATGAGGGAAATTGTCCGGCCTGATCCCAAGGCAGAGAACGAGGTTTCCAACCTCCGTCTGGACCTGGTGGAACACCAAAGAAGGTGCAAAGATTCCGAGCTCCAGTTGAAAACTACGCAGGATGAGCTCAACATGCTAAGGAATAGGGGGCCTCAGGTTGAGGTCAAAGAACTCATCAAGGAAGTCATCAAATACAAGACTGATCCTGAAACTGAGAGAGAGCTGGAAAAACTGCGCAATGAAATAGTGGATAAAACCCACGAGACAGAAAGGTCTGATGTGGAAATCCTCAGACTGAAGAATGAGATTCAGAGATGGAAAGATGCCAAACCCCAGGTGCAGACCAAAGAAGTGGTCAAAGAGGTCCTTCAGTACCGCGAAGATCCTAAAACCAAGGAAGAGATTGAGAGCCTGAAGAGAAAACTCTCAGAGGAACAGAAGAAACGTCTGGACCTGGAACGAGAGAGAGCAGACAATGAAGAAAAGATCCGTCTAAAGAAGACTGATCTTTCTCAAGTGAGAGAAAAATTTGTCCAACAGGAAGTCGTTAAGATGGAGGAGGACCAGCTCTTGAAGTCAGAGTGTGACACCTTTGCCAAGAACATCAGCAATGAGCAGAAACAGAGAGAGGGTCTGAAAGATGAGCACGCAAGACTACTACGGCAGAAGGCAGACCTGGACCTTCAGCTTGAAGAGATTGAACGTGAACGAAGAGCTCGACGAGATGCCGAGCTGGAGATCCAGCGCTTGAGAATTCGTCTCAACGAACTAGAGGTCAGGGACAAAGAGAACCGTGAAAAGGTGACCGTGAAACAGAAGGTGGTACTTCAGCAAGATCCCCAGCAAGAAAAGGAACACTCCATTCTCAGGCTCCAGGTTGAAGAAGAGAGACACAAACGAGTGTTGCTGGAGAAAGAGCTCAACCACTTGTTGGAACAACAGACGACACTTGAGAAGATTGAAGTAAAAGAAAGGGTGGTGCGTTCTGAAAAGGTCCAGGTGGAGAAAGATCCCGAGGCAGAACTGGAAATCGAGAGACTTAAAACAAGTCTTGAGGAAGAGAATAAACGCAGACGTGAGCTTGATCAGGAGATCTTGAACATCAACTCCAGGTTGTCAGAAATGGAGTTCACAAACACAAAGTCAACCAAAGACCTTGATCACGTCCGAGACGAAAGCAGCAGACTGCAGCAGGAGAACCAACGCCTCCAAAATGAGATCAGGAAGCTTCAGGCAGAGATTCAGATCACCTCAAAGGAGACCAAACACATCACGGAGTCTGTGCCAATGGAGAACGGTAAAAACCTTGAGCTACGTGTCACGTCACTTCAGAAAGAGCTCTCAGACCTCAGACGCATAACAAAAGAGAAAGATGAGGAAGTTGAGAAACTCCAGAAGAGCTTGTCCTCAGTGAGAGTGAAGAGAGAGCAGAGGGAGAGTCATTTGAGGCGCTCCATTGTTGTCATCGATCCAGACACGGGCAAAGAGATGAGGCCAGAGGAGGCTTACAAACTGGGACTGATTGACTGGAAAATGTTTGTCAACCTCCAGAGCCAGGAGTGTGACTGGGAGGAAATCAGTGTCAAGGGTCCAAGCGGAGAGTCTTCAGTGCTGCATGACAGGAAGTCTGGCAAGAAGTTCTCAATTGAAGATGCTCTCAAGGCGGGGCACATTTCAAGTCGTCAGTTACAACAGTACCTAAACAAAGAGATAAGCATCCAGGAGTTTGGTGTGATGGTGTCAGGCAAAATATAAAGGAAACACAAAGAAATATTCACCTGTCTTTAAACATATCCAAATATTTTCTTGAGTATGAATATAATTTCTCTGCAGTTTCTTGTTTCCAGTTTAACACTTAAAAATGTGGTTATCGGTTATCACCCGATTTCTTTCTCACAACACAAAACTGTGTTTATTTATAAATTAATATTCAGCTTTCGCACAGCTTGGTTGTGCTATGTTTTATGAGGGTTGTATGATAGACTTTTCTATTGTTCTATGCACATTTCTATTGCTGAAATGCTCATGTACGTTGGAGAAAGCTGTTCTGAATGTATGCAAACAAGGTATACTTTTGAAACTTGGTGCAGGATACCGTATTGGTGTTATATCTTACAATATCTTTTAAGTATCTCTCTTTTACACTGTACTTTTGATGCTGTTCTAAATTAAAAAAAAAACTATCTGAAAATGGTCTGGTGTCATGTTAAGCAACTTTAGATTTCTCAGGATATTTTAAATGTTTTGCATTTCAGCATTTGAGTTTGGTGTTACCACTTACAGGAACCTTGTAGACAACATCATTTAGATATAAGCTCCCTCCTAATTGTCTTCAAACCACTATGAGGACTGAACGTAGACTGATGTGCATAATTAGGAAGAGAGATTGCTGTGGGTGAAACAAACAAAAACAAAAAACAATGGAATCACAGGATGTGATGATGCTGAGAATTAGTATAGTAATTTCTAGTCTGGAGTCATGTGTAATATTATATATGTAGTCAAATACATGTAGTATTTGTAATAACAATTATAAATACATTCATAATATTTGTACCTTGAATGAGTTTTCAGCATTACTTATAATGCACTATCACAGTTTATCTACCCCTGTACTTAAATTCAGCAGATGCTCAAATAACTCAAATCAAAATGCTCAAATACAACTGATGTAGCCTACTGGTGTGGTGTTGAACCCATGCCCTTGGTCTTGTAGGCTAATCTTTGCTCATAATATAAAATAATTTCTCTGCCAGTTAAATCCATTCTGGCCTATGCCTGTGGATTCTCATGCAGTGACTGGATAATGTGACAGGGCAGGCTTAGGAAAATGTCTGCCAGTATTTACTGTAGACATGCAATTTAGAATATGCTATATATTACAGTGGCAAGACCACAGGGAGAAGATCAGTTTTTTGATAGCGCATTTTAGGTCTGACATTGTAACATCCACTAAAGCATGTTCTCCACATTGAAACCACATTAGCCACTCTGTAAGAACCCTAGGCAACGCAGCAGCGCAAGTAGCGTAGTACACTACCATGACTACGTAGGCCTCGAGTGCTGCGTCGTTCTTTCTGTCCGCTTGGGGTCACAACTCATGTGATCTTTAAGTGGGTGTGTTCTTACCCTGGATTCAGTGCGACGTTTTCATTACATTTTAAGATGGCGACGGTGCATCTGAGAATCGGGGATTTGGTGTGGTAAGATGTGTCTTTTCAAAGTGATAGAATGAGAAATACCAGTTGTATTTCAAAGTGTGTGTAGTAGACTATCTTTGGATAAGATCATTGTACATTCTGGATCGAAATAGTCACATTAGGAGTATAGAAAGGCTAACATATTACTTCACGAGTCAACCCAAACAAATGCAGTCAACGCTTCCAGATAGGCATAACGTTAGCCGAATTGGTAGCTAACTGGTTTCCTTGCTATGTTGATAGCTGTGAACCAGCCAGCTAGCTGGCTGTCGTTGTTTACTATAACTTATTTTAGGATTTGGTAATGGCCTCGAACCTGCCGCACCCTGTGTGGGTAAAGTGGCTTGTTCATCTCTCTTCCTCGTACAAGCAAGCACATAACGTTAGCAAACGGAAAGAACAACTTCACACAAATATACGCAACTGTTAGCGATTTCCTATGTTAACCTGATCTCAGAATGCAGATGGAAACGGAAGCTAGCCTAGCTAGGCAGCTACATGTAGAGAAACTATTCACCACGTAGCTTGAAAAAGTACAAGCTATTGCAGACTAGGGTTAGTACAGTGAAGGTTGGCATTATCACGATCGTGTATTGACAGCAAGTCATTTTGAGAATATGCTCCGAATTTTGTTGGTTGCATAGTCACAGCAGTGTCGCATCACACTCCTCTCCTTTTGATTTCTTGCAGGGGGAAGCTGGGACGCTATCCGCCTTGGCCAGGAAAGGCAAGTTTCAGCTATCGAGCCATTTGCCCATTGTTTGCCCGGGGTTCATCTGGTGGCCTTACTGCCCAGGCCCCCGTGTTTTGAATGTGGTCGTAAACAGACTTTTGCTTAACGTCTTCTAAAAGTTTTCAGAACTCTTCCAGCCTTTTACATGACTAACCTTTCTGTAATTATGCAGATTGTAAGTCCACCAAAGGACTTGAAAAAGCCAAGGGGCAAAAAATGCTTCTTTGTGAAGTTTTTTGGAACTGAAGACCAGTAAGTGGATTTATCAAGTACAACCTTTGTTTCATGAATGTCTGTACTGTGTTTTAATTCCGCCCATCTTATAATGCCCTCTCTGTCGCCCTCACTGCATAGTGCCTGGATAAAGGTTGAACAGCTGAAGCCCTACCACCCCCACAAAGAGGAGATGATCAAGATAAACAAGGGCAAGCGCTTCCAACAGGCGGTAGATGCCGTAGAGGAGTTTCTAAAGAAGGGCAAAGGGAAAGAGCAGGTAACTAGTCCTCTCTGGCACTTTCACAATACAGTCTTAAGCTCCAGCACTGTTTTCACTTAAGCCTAGTCTTACTGAGAATGAGATATAAAAAGGCTGTAATGAGGGCAGTTGTAAAGATGGAGTTTGGCCTGAAAATGACCATCACTGGCCACTCTACATGCTTCTGTAGTCAGCTCAGCACTGGTCTGGGGGGGGGGGGGGTGGGGGGTACACTTGTAAGCGTGCTTCCTCCTCTAGCATGCTGCCCTCCACAGAAGCATGGGGACTCATTCTCGCTGGTTGTGCAGGGTTCACACTGTAACTCAGATGACAAAAAGTCCACAGACTCGAAAGGCCGAAAAGCTCCGGCCAAGCCCATGAAAATCATCGAGGAGGACGACGAAGATCCTTTCAAGGGGGGCTCGTCTGACAAAGTGAGTATTTGGAAACCATGGGTGTCGTTAAGGGTGTCAAACAGACAACAGGGTGGGTGATTGTTGCACGAGTATTGGTGGGGGGTGGGGCAGGTGGGGATGTGTGCATGTATTTAAATAGCAATGGCAGGTTGGTCTGAGCTGTGCTTCAGAGGCCATTTGTTCAGCACCTGCTGTGGTTTATTGTGCATTCCCGTGTGTCTCTCAATCTCAGTCTGATTGGCTAGGATTCCTTTTACCCATAACTGTGACACACTCCCTGTTTTTGCTGGTGTGTGTGTGGCATTTCCAAAAAAAAATGTATTTACTTTACATTTACATTATGACCTCACACTGTTTGCCAGTGTCCATTTGAAACAGTTGAAGTAGACTCGATTTTTCTCTAGTGTGTATTTTTTTTATTTGAATGGAGATGCATTAAAATCAATCCGCAGAGGCACCAGGTAAACTCAGGTATGTCTCGTCTCTTTCCCCCAAGGAGTTAACCGACTCTGATCCAGAGCCGTCCTCCGTCCAGCGTCTGGTCGCGGGAACAGTCTCAGGATTCAAGTGGGAGAGCAGTGTAGGTGACATACTCACCACCGCTTGCTTTGCCTGCACCTATCACTGTCTTATCACACAGAGGGGCAGATCTATGCACTGTGTGCTGCTGTTGTGGTCTCCCCCCCCCCCCCCCCTCCTTGTGTAAGCATTACTGGCTTAATGCTGTAATGAACACACACACAGCTTGTATGATGAGTGCACTCTTCTGTAATTATGCATAGGTGGTAGATAACCTTTCCCCTTCAGGGAAGATTCTTTCCTTCATTATCTCTAATGTACTCCTTGTTCCATCTCTATGGCCATTTTTTTTTTTTATTCATTTGAACCTTCAACTTCAGAAATTTAGTCTTTTTAATTTCCTCTCCCTCTCCTAAGAAATTCTGTAGAGCACCCCTCTTCTCCTTCGCTTGTGCCCCCTCTCTGCCTCCTCACAGCCCTCACAGACTCGCACACATGCAATCCTCTATTAGGTCAGCGAGTTTCTCTGGAGAATAGTTTCCAATTTAACTCTTTTCCATTGTAGCCAGTAAAGGACGACCCACATTTCCACCATTTTCTGCTCAGCCAGTCTGAGAAGGTAAGGGGGAATGGCTTTGCTGGGCTGCAGAATGCTTCTTTTTTACTTTTTACTTATTTGTTTACTTATGTTTGTTAAGAGCTTTCCTCACCTTCCGACCTGTTTGAGGTTTCTCTTTGACGTTTGCACGGAATGCTCTCTCCTTCCTCCTTTCCTAACCTGTACCCTTCCTTGCAGTTTCCTCATGGTGATGCTTATTTGACTAGTCCACCCAACCTGTGTGTTGTGGCACTCCAAACAAGTCCCCTGTTTAAGCATACGCAAAGGAATTCAAACTTTGCGTCTAGAAACAACCGAAAAGGTTCTGTTATGCGTGTACACTTGCTTACTGTTGTTGGGACTTCAAAATGTGTCCTTGCCTACACATGCATGTTGTGGATTGGAGTGGTGTTATGTGTTTTTTTTTTTTAATTCACAAGCAGGACTTCCCTTCCCTTGGCACCCAAACCACCCATTCCTGTCCTCCTGTTTGGAATGATACTGTAGAGCATTCAGATGGATTGCTGTGATGCTGTCAAAGGAACATTCCCAACATGGTCACATATGCTCCTGTGTGTCACTTTCCTCTGGCCTCTGCAGCTCTGCTGTCTATACCCCCTCCTCTGTCGGTTGTCAGCTTCGGTTTGCCACTCTAGAGTAAAGCCAGCCAACGAGGCGTGCCTATCTGCGTGAAGAACCGCGTTACTCAGTGTTACTCCTACACAGCATAAGGTCCACCATTTTGTCTTTTTTTTTTTTTTTCTGTGCTCTCCCCGTGGTCTTGGCCTCCGTTTTGTTCTAACTGTAGCACAAAGCATATGGTTAGACTGATAACTGGTTTACAGTTCCAAACCGCCAGTCTTCCTCGGGCTCGCTCTCGGTCCCTCGGGCTTCTTTATCAGATCAGTCCATTCAGCCCAAGTGACTGAGGACCGGTGTGGCCAGATAACCGTCTAGGCAAATGTCTCTCAGTCCTGCTCATGGGACACACCAGCATGGTATTTTTCTATGCAGTCTCGCTCTGATTAGCTAAGTCCGGTGTGTGTGCGTGCATCAGCCTTGAAAAGAAAACATTCTGGTGTCTCTCTCTGGTCTCACGAAACCGTCCCTCAACGCCTCAGATAAGGTTTAGAAATAGTGATGTTGACACCAGACATCACACACACACACACACACAATGCATTCGGAGTTTGTTTGACTATACTGAAGCTGTCAAAACATGGAGGCCCTGGGTAGCACTTTCCCTGGTGTTTGGAAGTGTGTGTGCGCGCGTGTTTTATGTGTGGCCGTTTTAAGTCCCTGTTTCAAAGCAAAATCCATAACAAATGTTTTTTTATTTTATTTTATTTTTTTCTGTCTCCCTGCAGCCTGCTTCTTCAATGGAGACCATCAGCAAGCGTCTTAAAATCATCGAGGAGGTAAGCCTGCCTAGAGCTCCAGCCACCGGCCAAATACCAGGCAGAACTCTGTGGTACAACGATCCATTCTGTTCTAGAATGTAGAATGCGGTGCCAAATGGTGGTCTAGTTTGCTCATGGGTATGTTCCAGTTCTAACCTCATTCTGCAGTCTCTCTGCCCCTGCTGAGCCGCTGTTCCTTGTCTTGCAGGATACAGGGTCCACATCTATTCAGGCAGCAGACAGCACCGCTCTCAACGGCAGCATCACACCCACAGATAAAAGGTAACTAAAACGGGCCCAGAGACAGGAGGGGCTGTGGGACAAACGGCAGCAGTTGTAGTTTGCTCTGTGCCCGTGGGTCTCCGTCATATGATAGTCTGTTCAGCCTGTTTTTTTTTTTTTTTTTTTCCCCTTTAGTGTAGACTGTTGTTTCAATAGGAGACTTGCAAATCCTTGCATTTGATATGTTTTGACATCACGCCCCCTCTTCTCTTCAACAGAATAGGTTTCCTTGGGCTTGGACTTATGGGCAGTGGTGTAGTTTCAAACCTCTTAAAGATGGGCCATGTTGTCACCGTATGGAACCGCACAGCTGAGAAGGTGAAGTGATTGAACGGAGAACCCAGTGGTGCTTGTGACCCTTGTGTGGTGATGTTTGTGAAGTGTGCGTATGCCATGTAAACTTCTCATGCATAAGGACGATAGTCAGAAACAGCTGGTTTCTATCACCTTGGTTTTTATGGTGCAGTGGATTTTACAAGTCAATTTAAACAGTGTTTAAGTGATTTTATATGGTGAATGTTCTGACCGGTCCTCTGGCATCACAAAGTGTAGTTTCCACCCACGTTCTGGCCTGTTTTGAACATTAATCTGGTACTCAAAAAGCAGGGAATGCTAATTCATATTTTGGTCATTCTTGATGTTTGTCTGTGTGTGTCTGTCATATGGTGCTTTTTTTGGGCAGTCTGCCTTTTTGGCTGATTTTTCTCTCCAGTGGGTTGATGGACCCCAGTGAGTTTGACTTACACGTTTCCTCCTTGTGTGTGTGGTGTTCTTACAGTGTGACCTGTTCATCCAGGAAGGGGCTCGGTTAGGGCGGACGCCAGCAGAGGTTGTGTCCATGTGCGACATCACGTTCTCCTGTGTGTCAGACCCAAAGGCTGCCAGAGACGTAAGTCCCGATTTTTTTTTAAATTTTTTTTTTATAGCACCACTTTTTAGGCAACATCAAATACTCATACTCATACTCATATACTCGTACTGAATTGAAATTCTCCAATACCACGCAGTGGTACGACTTCATGGCAACATTCAGGTTAAAATCAAGGCTGAGGTCAGGAGGTGTTTTCATTTTTTGCTGCCTTATCGGATTTTCTTACCGGAAACGGCTGCTAGCAGGAGTTTATGACAGGGCAGCAATGGCAGACAATCAGACATGCCTTCCGGAAACAGTTGGGTATGAGACATGGATAGAGCATTAGCATAGGCAAATTATTAAGGACTCCTATCAGTACTCTGTATCGGCAAGTACACAACTCGTACTCTCAGTCTGAAACGAGTGGTATCGGTGCATCCCAAAGGTCTCGTCGTTCTCATGTACTTGTATGCCCTATGTTTCATACAATGTCTTGATGCATCTTATCCTGTGTCACTGATGTAATATATATCATCCGTGTTTCTCTCTCCTCAGCTGGTACTGGGGCCCAGTGGGGTGTTGCAGGGGATCAGGCCGGGGAAGTGCTATGTGGAGATGTCCACCATAGACCACGAGACCGTCACAGAGCTCTCACAGGTAACTGTGGACTAGTGTTGTGTGTTACATTTGAGGTGTATCTCTTGCTACTTAGTCCGTATGACGCACCTTGATTTTCATGACGTCCTCCATTGTGAAATGAATGGGGAATTAATGAATGAAGTGGGGCAGGGGGTTCTTGATACAGAGAAGTTCAGAAGATTTGTCGCTCATGTTTTGAGTTTTTCTTTGTGTGCGATTTTTGTCTTTCTTTGCCCAGGTCATCACATCCAGAGGTGGGCGTTTCCTGGAGGCCCCAGTATCGGGAAGCCAGCAGGTGTCAAACGAGGGCATGCTTGTGATCCTTGCGGCTGGAGACCGCTCCGTCTACGAAGACTGCAGCAGCTGCTTCCAAGCCATGGGCAAGACCTCGTTCTTCTTAGGTAACGGCCGTACAGCAGGGTCACTCCAAACCGGGGTTATTATAGTTAATGAAAACTGAGACTAAGGCTAGTCAACTGTTCACTAAACACTAACACTAATTTACACTAAGCTGAAATCAAAAACCCTTGAAAAATGGGGCTCACGTTGGATTGAGGACTAGATTTGATGCATTGAGAGGTTGTGTTGTTCATAGTGAGATTAGAGAGTTTAGTGTGTTAACCTTGTGTAGGATAGCACTATGGCATGGTCTGAATGCCATGTCCTTATTTGATTAGGCCTTGGTCGTTATCAGTCTGGCTGTCAGCAGAATGTGTACAGAGCTCAGCGGATCATAAGGCAGGGATTACAGAGACCTCAGGATGGATGCTCAGCAGAAACACTGGTGCTGTGAATCTGAAGGCTCAAAGGCTTTCTGAGAATGGAATTGATTTCACAATGCAGTTCCTACTTGGCCATTTACCAGCACATAAGATTGGTATGATCAACTAGTGATTTATGTGTTTCCCTCCCTGTAGGATCCACCATCCTCTGTGTGTAAATTCCGACATTCCGTTGGCCATTAACATTCGTTCTGGTAGCTTCTGGGGATCCTTGTTGTTTTTGTTGTTGTTGTTGACGACATAAGGGGCATTCCATACCAACTCAGATAGGACCTCCCAGTTCGTGTCACGGATGTCCTTAGAAAACAATCATGTATTCATGTAAATAGCTGTTGCTGAATGTTTCACAGTAATCAAATGAGCACAAATATATTTCACCATTAAGCAACTTGATAGTCTGTTCCCAACTCACCCAAACTTGAAAGATCAACTTTTCCATAAGTGTTGGCTGTCTTGTGACCGTTGACTGCTCCCTTCTTTTTTTTTTAAGAGCAGAGCTCCATGATCTCATTATGACATCAAACTGCTTTACTGCCCTGGGTATGTTGCAATCCATTTTGCAATAGTCCACCCAAACCTGTTTCAAGTCAACCTGTTTTGTAATGCTAGGACAAGGAAAATAAAATGGTCCTTTTTGGGAAAATATAGTCAAAATATCTCCGAAGCTATAATTAGCTCTGATCTGGGGCATCAAATTGTTATGCAGGACCAAAAAACTTCTAAACGTAATAGTATAGTGTACTACACAAAATTAAAATTTGGTAGCACAAAAAGTGAAAGTATAAATTTTTGAAAATGAAAGGTTCTTCGTTTAGGTTAGAGAATAGATTAAAAATTTAGTTTTGTTTTTTTGATTACTGTAAAACATTCAGAAAAAAGTTTTTCCTCAAGAAAATCCATGAATTCTGGTGAGTTGGCATGGACTGACCCATAATCTGCTACAGTATGACAAAAAAAATGAGTGTCCCCTCAATGCAAGCATCCATGTTTGTCTGAGGAGAGACTGGCTCGTAGGATCTTTGAAGTTTTGTGTCATCCAGATGGATGTGTTCTCACACAGTAGCAATACAAATGTTCTTTTACCGATATGACACCAGAACTAATACCATCTAAATTTGGCTTTTGGCTGAGACTTATCGAAGCACATATTTGTTTAGCAGGGAGCGTATATTTGTGCACAACCCTGACCGTGCACGAACATTCTGATGAGGAAAGGGAAACTGACCATGAAAAGCATTGCCGATTTGATTTACAGTTTAGAACCTTTAGGTTCAATCCATTTTTTAACTCCACATTAATTAACTGTAACTAATTCCCCTTCGGGTGATAAAAGATTTCACTGATGCAGTGTTTTAATTCCCTTCTATGTGTGACCTCACGGAGAAAAATGCTGCTGTGTCTAGAATGACATTCAAACGTATCAATTACCAGAATGTCAAGGGCTTGTATAGTGTTGCATCATCCTCCCCCATGAGACCTCTCTGTACTTAAAGGTTACCTGTAAAATGTTTTGAAATAATGACATGTTGTACGTGTATGTGTATTGTGAGTGAGCAAGCTTGTCTTTTGATGTGCCGAGAGCAGCTAGATATGTTGGTTGTTAACGGGTTGGAAGTTTTGATGGCTAGCTCGATTCATGGGACAGGATGCTTTTACAATCTCTCACCTTCTCATGGCCTGTAATTCTGGACATTTATTCATGACTAAACGGTGACAGAAGGCCTCTGATCGTACACTAAATCTCAGTTTCTTTTGTTTGTTTTGTTGAATGTAATTTAGTGTTTTTGTTTGTCTGTTTTTGTAGAAAATCCTCCTTTGAAATGTAACCTAATTCCTGTCTGCTTTCATCTCCCTCTTCTCCGTATATGGTTCTCCGCTGTTGAAAGTAGGAGAGGTGGGCAACGCTGCGAGGATGATGCTTATCCTCAACATGGTCCAGGGAAGCTTCATGGCCACCATTGCTGAGGGGCTGACCTTAGCCCAAGCCACCGGCCAATCACAACAGACCTTCCTGGACATCCTCTGCCAGGGACAGATGGCCAGCTCCTTTGTGGACCAGAAATGCCAAAGTATGTTCCCGGTGGAATGAAATGTGTTTGTGAGATCAGGCTCCTATACGAGCAAAGAGTGTTTTTCCCTCATTTGTACTGACACGATATCAGATCATTAAATAAGGCCACTCTAGGAATTCCTGAACCAAATTTGGGCAATCATAGTACCAAGCTAGAGGAGTACTGGTGTCTGGGTTTTAAGATAAATAGAGCAGAACATTTTTCTGATAAATTTTGTATCATTTTGCATAGAACAACACATCTCTTGTCCTTTTCAGATATCCTACAAGGCAACTTCAAGCCTGATTATTACCTGAAACACATTCAGAAAGATCTCCGGCTAGCCATCTCAATGGGAGACTCGGTCAATCACCCAACACCTATGGCAGCTACTGCAAATGAGGTAAGATGTTCCATCATTGACTGACGTTTTCTACCAGTATAGCTCTATAGCAGTCATCTGCATCTGCATTTCAGTCTTATTAGATGAAGGAAAATGATTTGTAAAATTGATACAAACCACTTTCAACATTATGGGCCATTCTTTCAAGTAACAAGCACAGATTATGTAGGGCTATCAGGTGATATCAGATGGAAAACCATAGATATTTGGTATGTTGTCGTTATGTTTTTGGGTTACAGTGGAACAGTGGAAACTGTTTTCATTATGTTTCGTATTTCTGTAGGACGACCTTAAATCCCATGCTTTGCCATCACCTGACCCTATTTTATATTCTATGCCTTAAATATGCATTGCACATACACTGTGATGGTGGAGTGTAATTAATGTGTTTAATGTATGCCTATTCAAAAGAGGTTTTGACCACATGACCGTTTCTTGGCAGGTCTACAAAAGAGCAAAGGCGTTGGACCAGTCAGACAATGACATGTCTGCCGTCTACAGGGCCTACATCCACTAGACCTGAAGACGAGCTCGCAACTTTGGACCACATTTTATTTCATTTTATTTTTTATCTCCTGTATCTCTTCACATTCTGGTCAATTTTGCTTTTTTAGAAAGATTCTTTTCCATTTGGTTATGAATTTCCCAGGCACCAGTGATTTCATTTCTTCCCATGTGGCTATGGGAGCTCTATAGCAGGTTACTGTGAACGTTGCACTGACTTTGATATTGCTACCCCGGAAGCTCAGTGTGGGGGTCATTCACACCTTTTTCTGGTTCTTTTCATTTTATCCTCATGTGATGGGGGGAGAAAGAGTTGTTGTTAAGGTTTTTTTTTTTTTTTTTTTTTTTATTTTCGGGGCTGTAACACAACACACTGCAACTATCTGAAACAGTTTTTTTTTATTTTATTTATCATTCGTAGCATCACATTTTTAAACATCTCTATTTAATTCCAAGTATATTATTTGCAACGAATGTTCAGAATTCTGTGGATTATTAAGTGGTGGTGGCTGGGAAAAAAAAGCACCAAGAAAATGCCCCTGTATTGCCTTAATATCAGCCCCAAGAATAATAGATATATTTATTTATTTTATTGCTGAGGATTCCAGTCCTTTATTTGGTGTGTTCTGACCATTCAATGTTTTGCATCACTGTTTTGAAGAAACAAAAAGGGGTCATGGCTGATGAAGGAAGAGAGATTCCAATGCCTTATAACAAAACAATGTACTTTAAGATGCAGTAACAAGAAACCCAAGTGAGTATCAGTCTAACAAATCAAAAGCCTACCTGTTCTGTCAATAGCTTGTGTGTCTGTGAAGCAAGACAAAAATATTTAACTTAACTAAGTTGACCTGTAAGTGACATTGCGGCGAAGTGAAGCCAGTGTAAAGGTCTTTGAGACGAAGGAACTGTGTTTGGACATTGGGAGCGTACAACAGTGGTGCATGTACCCGTTTCCTACAGAATTTATTTGGTTAACACCATAGTCTAATGTAAGCATGCAAGTGTTTTTGTTTTTACAAATTTTATGCTGATGAATTAATTATATTCCTCAGTCACTGGTGAGGTTTGTTTCCCTTTTAATGACTGGGTCGAACATGCATAGCTGAATGCATACTTTTGCCTTAACTGTTTCTTTATTGGCGTTTAATTCTTTTGTTTTTTTGGGGGTGGGGAGATATCTAGCGATGGAAAGGGTTGAGGCATTTAAATGAAACTATCATGAAACTTGGATATAATATTGTCAGGGCAAGTACTGTGATCCTTTATGTTTTATCTGACTCCATGCCTTTAGCATATTAAATGTTTGATTTTAATGCAAGCTTAATTTTCATGTCTCGGATCACAATCATTTTGGAAATGAATCTGCCTGTTAAAAGACCATAATCAAAGGATCCCAGTTTTGCCAAAAATGGTGCAAGATGTGTTTGGTTGAGGATGTCGAGAGTGAAAAGTTTTTTTTTTTTTTAGGTGAGCAGCAAATAAGTCAATGTACATAGCCCCGCCTCTGATTAATTATTTAACATGTGAGGGAATTCAGACTTTCATTTGGACTCTACTGAGTTTATTAATCAATTGCTATCTTATATTGTAGTTTGTTTTCTTGTGTTAGAGGTCAAAATCCTGTAAATGGTTAATTAAGACGTGCTTACAGACTTGCTATTGACATGTGAAAAAAAAAAAAAAAAAGACAAATCAAAACTTCACCATTTTGTGTAACAGATAACGCTGTTCTAATCTGATATTTATGATTTGATGTAAATGTGGAAATGTTCTCTTTTTTTTTTGTGCAGTTCAATGAATCCTCTTCTGATTAAAGAAACAGAGTGATAAACTGTATCTTGATTAGTCGTGGTTGAGTCCCATATATTATAAAAATATGTTAAGGTCAGTTATAAGGGAACTAAAAGAAAAACAATAAGTAGAAATTTGTAGTAAACAGTGTGTTCATTTGAACAACTTGTCATAAATCATTTTTTTTTATCATTCCAGGTAGTGTCAATGAAACTGCATTTGGGTTGTATTCAGGAATTTTGTCATCACCTGGAATACACAATAAAAGAAACGTGATTTATGAAAATAGAGATGTTTCTGCAAATGAACTCAAATATTTTTGAGACGTGGGCAGAAACGGAGGGGTGGGGTCTCATAGCGGAAGTGAGTAATCGAAGGGGCGGAGGGAATGATAATTGTAAATGTGTGACAGAGGATCTGCAATTAATGTAAACCGTTAGATGACTCTCAGTACAACACAGAAGTGTTTCACTCGGTAATGCTAGGGAAACCAATACTCGTTACATTTTAGCTTTCAAGATGACAGCTGCGAGTCAAGCAGAGAGGACTGTGTTGGTAAGGAATCAGTTAGCCTGCTAGCTAAATATCTAACGTTACCCGAGTTGTCAGGATAGCTGTCTAGCCAGCTATGCTAACTAGCTTCTACCTTCTGTTGTTGTGATTTAGGTAGCCACTGTTTATGACAGCGAAGGATAACACCTGATAGCTAACTCAAGGCCAGTTGACGAATAAGTGGCTTTACGATTGCATTATTTATATTTGAATCTATGTGTTGCGGTATTGTTTGATGACTACAACCACTTCTCAATAGTAGATTGACGTATAGTGATGTTACATTGTGGATGACTATGCTACATCTAATCCATCCAACGTAATACCCTACCACTACGAACGGTACCCTGCAGAAGTCTTTGCTGTCAGGCTAAATCACCACAATTTGTTTTGCATGAGGCAGATCAGTGGTTGTCATATTGCAAATCAAACACACACGCAGATAATCTAGTTGGACAAGTTGTAGGCAGCGTTATCTGGTTGTTCTTGAAGTCATCATACTAAAGGTTCCCCTTTAACATAGTGGTTTCTCTCATCTAAGACCTAACCTTATAAGCTCTTACTAAAGGGCCACTATTCTGGATCCATTTTATCTTTGGCATTGGATCTTGTACTGTTGAATATCTCCAAAGCACATGACAGGAGGGATGTTGAAGGGATTTTGCAATCTTCTTTTTTTTCTCTTCAGGAAGATGAATTCAACTGGCTGCTGAAAGAGGAAGTCCATGCTGTGTTGAAACAACTGCAAGACATTTTAAAGGTCTATTGCTGGGTTGCGTTGTCTGAGAACTCATAGGTCATGATGTTGTACATCAGTTCCGACATGTTGCTTAATGCTTGTAATGTAAGAGAGGTTCTGAGCAAAAGCTCACATGTTCACTTCTGTCTGCAGAGGACTGGGAATACTATGTAGGCTAAAGTGTGTGTTGTGTCAACAGGAAGCATCCAGGCGTTTCTCAATGCCAACACCAGGATTGGAGAGTCAACTCAAACAAGAGAATTTCATTCTCGGCAGCTCAACGTAAGTGTCATGTGGATAATCATAGTTGCATATTTAAAAAAAATGGACACACATTTCATTCACATACCAAACCTTTAATTCATGCATATTAGAAATTCAGTATAACTCATTTGACTTCTACAATAGAAATCAACAGCTCGTTCATCGTTAACAAATAGCCTAATAGATATTGGTGAGGTATTGTGAGCATCTGAATAAATCACAGCTCGTTCATCGTTAACATCGTTAACAAATAGCCTAATAGATATTGGTGAGGTATTGTGAGCATCTGAATAAATCACAGCTCGTTCATCGTTAACATCGTTAACAAATAGCCTAATAGATATTGGTGAGGTATTGTGAGCATCTGAATAAATCACAGCTCGTTCATCGCTAACGTCACCAGAATGGTTCAGTGTAAAATGTACACACTGCCCATGCTAAAATACTGATAATTGGGTTATTTTGGCGATGTTTTTCAGAATGGACCAAGTGAAAGGTGTGCTGACTTTACAGGGCGAGGCATTAACACAGGCAGTAAGTGCTTCTCTCCATGTTGGTTTGTTTTGTGGGATAGAGATTTGTAGGAGAGATGTGGTCGTATGTGTTTGCCTTAACAAAGAAGTTTTTGTTTTGTTTTGTTTGCAGGACATTAATATAAAAGTTGCCAAAAGCAGTCAAGTCATGCACTTTGCATTCCGGGATGACAAACAGTGGAAACTGCAGCAGGTATGACGTTTCTCTGGCATTTCTCTTTGCATTTACATCTATTCAGAGACTGCGGTGACGTGTGACTTTATCAGTTACTGTGGTGATTAATTCAAGCCCTTGACCTAAATGTCACTGTACACAAGTTGAATTGGAATTCGTTGATTTGTGGGTTTTTCTTCCTCCTGTAATTGTGTCTGTGACTGAACAGTTTCACTCTCCATCTCTGTCCAGATCCAGGACGCCAGGAACCACGTGAACCAGGCCCTTCAGCTGCTCAACAGCCGAGACGAGAGTTACCACTTCAAAACTGGGGCAGAAGTGAACAAGGTCTGTCAGCACTGCTGAAGTCAATGCATAGGGGAAAGCATAAGTCGTGTCAAAAGACATTCTGTCTTAAAATGAGACTGCCAGTTTGTTTTGTTTTGTCATTTTGTAGTTTGTTCTTTTTTATCATCTTTCCAAGCCTGTGTCAGCAAAACAAGGCCTTGACTAATGTGAAGTTTCATGTCACATTGATCACATCCTGGCTCTCGCTAACCCCTGAAAGACATCATCCATCATGACGACTGCAGTGCCCCAAATACAGAGAACTTGGCAGCGAGGCCTGATTATGACCTTGATAATTGGCCACGGGGTTCTATGTCCATGCTTATGCCAATTCATTGGAAAAGATCAGAGAATGCCATTGTGCCAGAGTTTTGGAAACTTGTCTGCCATCCTGTTTATGGACTGGTGATAGTTTCACGGAACGACTGGAGCCTTCATGAATGCAACTCTTAACAGATGGGTATGGGATTTGCTTTGTTTTGTTTCACTGCAGCTCATGGATGCGGTGATGTTGCAACTCACCAGGGCCCGCAACCGTCTCACCACCCCGGCGACCATGACCCTCCCCGAGCTGGCCTCCAGCGGCCTGATGGTAAGCCTCAAGGCCCAACAACAAGCACTGAGGTCTAACTGATGTAAGATGAGGGCGCCACCGTTCATGTTCTCTTCCTGTTTTTCTTTTCCTCGCAACATCCTGTCAGAAAATGTTCACCCCTCCCATGCCTGGAGACGTGATGGTGAACTTCTACATCAACCTCAGTAAGCTGTGCTTGATCGTGTACCAGCTCCACGTGCTGCAGCCAAACACCACTAAGGTAGTGCAGCTTTTCCCACCTGGATGAATGATGCTTGAAGGGTGAAAGGTGTGTGTGTGTGTGTGTGTGTGTGTGTGTGTGTGTGTGTGTGTGTGTGTGTGTGTGTGTGTGTGTGTGTGTGTGTGTGTGTGTGTGTGTGTGTGTGTGTGTGTGTGTGTGTGTGTGTGTGTGTGTGTGTGTGTGTGCATGAATGGCAGGAATGTGGCATGTGCATTTTTGAGAACTGTGAAAAGCGCTATCTAAATGTGATGTATTATTATGTATTATGTGCCGTGACCCCCATACCCCATACATTTTTCATTACAGAACTTTAAGCCAGCTGGGAGTTCTGTCTTGCACAACCCAGGCGCCATGTTGTAAGTATCCATTTGTATATCTATGTATGTGTATAGATATTTACAACAACTCAAATGCATCATTTCATTGTGGCTTATATAATTGTATTATTTTCCAACAAAGACTTCAAGGTGCTTGTAACTTTTTTTTTTTTTTTTTTTTTTTTTTTTTTTTTAAACAAGTGGTTGCCTTTCTGGTTGAATGGTTTGCTGATTAACCCCCCCCCCCCCCTCCCCCTTGGGTTTGGCAGTGAGATCAACAACAGTAAGTTTGAGGTCAGTCACGTTCACAAGGTGGAATGCGTGGTGCCATGGCTCAATGACACGCTGGTCTTCTTCACCATCTCGCTGCAGCTTTGTCAGCAGCTGAAGGATAAGGTGAGTGCGTGTGTGTCTCTGTGTGTGTGTGTGTGTGTGTGTGTGTGTGTGTGTGTGTGTGTGTGTGTGTGTAAAAGAGAGAGAGAGAGTTTGTTTGTTTGCTTGCACGAGTCCAAGTATCTTTTCCCTGAATGAACATTTAACTTGTCTTCAGTGCAGAAAAGGGCTTTATTCTAGAAAGTGTTAGGAATCCACATTTCTTTTCTCTTGAGGTGGGGCTGCTTGGTGTGGTGTAAAGAACAGTAATGTTTCACCTTGTAATGCAGTCTGCTCTTGGCAAATCCTCACAGGCTCTAAAGGTGATGGGAATCCATCTCCGCTGGGTTTATGCGTGCCTTAATATTAATAAAGCGCAAATAATTTGATTAGCACACCAGTTATGAATCCTTAAGGTTAAGGTGATTTACAAATCCTTACTGTGACTTTAGACAGGAAAACGTCAGACCTTTGTTCATTAGTAATGGATGCAAAGGTGTATGTGCTCAAAGATATTTTGCATATTTTATGCTAGAATTTTGTGGTTTTATGAGCAAGTTTATGAACATGTTGCTTGTGAGAGAGAGAGAGAGATACTCACCCAAGATGAATAACTAACCTTGTAGACGTGAAAGTTTGCTAACACTGGCCATAGAAGTATCCATAGTCAATGATTAACCTTGTTCTTGGTCTTGGCTTGTTTTCTCTTGGTACGTGCAGATATCTGTGTTCTCCAGCTTCTGGAACTACAAGCCATTCTAAGCCGAGGCCTCTTCGAACCACAAGCCTCCAAAGAAATGAAATCACTACAAATCCTCGTAAATGTGCATTGTAAATCTCCCATGATGTTTACGAGCGGAACTAGAGGAGTAAAAGCAGTTCTGTGGTTGTTTGTCCATGTGGTATTTAAATAGGATCAATAAGCTATTTTGATGAAGGAGCATGCAAAGCTCATTGTCTACGGTGCAATTAGGATAGTATATATCTATACATGTATAAAGAGGCATATATGGGTAACCTGAGGTTCCTTTAGTGGTCCAGTGTAATCATTTAGGCGTTTTGTGTTGTGTGTCTTTAGTAATTCTTTCTATTTCTGTCTTTGTGCTGATCTACTTTTCATTGTTTATTTTGGACCACATGTTGTTCCAGTGGGACCCTTACTGAAGGAGATATCATTGCTAGTCATGATGATGCATTAGGTGCACACGATGCGTCACAGAAGCTGTGAAGTTACAATTTCCTCATGGTGACACTCGTTGGTTTCTTAAGTAACGTGAAATAACGAGATTTTATTATTTGTCCAATTTCAGCTGGGAATCCTCTGCTGAGTCATGTGAGTTTCCTGTTTTGAACAAGAGTCTTATGTTCATGAATACTGAAATAACAAGCCAATCGTCTCACTCCCAAGAGTCTTATGTTCATGAATACTAAAACAAGAAGCCAATCGTCTCATTCCATTAGGTTTAGCATTCCAGGCTATCTGTAACACCGCTAAGAAAGGGTTTGAAAGTGGAAGGGTTCAAACTCCCTCACACTTCAGGAAGTAGTTTGATGTTTTGCACTTAATTGTTTCGTTTCTTGCCATTGTTTTTTCAGTGATGTCATTCCAAAGACAGTGTTTTCTATGTTTTTACACTAACATCGAAGGGATAAGGATTCACTCAAATCATTCCATGAGGTTAGAAGGAGGTATGAGTTGCATTAATCAAAATGGCTTCAGGTGGCTAAACTATGGTGAGAGCTGCACTTAAAACTTTAGTTTTTTTTTCCACTTGATACTTTTATTCATGTGTACTTAACTTTTTTCTGAAAACAAAACTTTCTCTGCTTTATTTATTTATTTATCATCCAGTATTGAATTATTTTGCACTTTTTGCCTGAATGGTTGTCTTGATGTTCAATTTCATTTCAACGTGGAACAAATGAAGTCTTACACTATTTTTAAATGGATATACATGGACCATAAAATATACTGTGCTATAAATAAATAAAAATACTATATAATTGTCGTATGATGGCTTATTCAGTTGTGTTGTTTTTATTATTGGAAGGAGAGGAGAGGAACGAGCTCATAAACAGGATTGACCAGATCACAGTGTATTCATTCCCTCCCTTTTTTCCTCATTCTCAACTCAAAATGAAAACATTTCCTTTGTTTGTGTTCTGTTGTCTTCAGGTGTGTACTGAAATCTGTACTAACAATTCGGCTTAATAATAACACTAAATACATACATGTATTTAATCACATAAATAAATATGAAATAAAAATGTATCAGCTAAGCTTTGAACCCTTTTTTTAAGCACACTGAAAAATCCACTGGCTAAAAATGGAAAAAGCTATGGGCCCACCCAAACTCGATGATTACAACAAGTTCTCCTATCAAAGGGAACAGTTGGGCAAGAAGGGCAGTTGTCGGGAGAGTAACCAAGAGGGCAGCTACAAAATGGAGACCTGCAGAGCTCAGGCCCATTCTGCAGGTCTCACAGGCTCATTCTGCAGATCTCACAGGCTCATTCTGCAGGTCTCACTGGCTCATTCTGCAGATCTCACTCACAGGCCCATTCTGCAGATCTCACTGGCTCTGAAAGAGTGGCCAGGGGGAAGGCACTTGTAATCAAATCCAAAATCCAAGTCCTGTCTGGAGTTTGTGACAAAATCGAACACATTTTAGAATATGTTATGATCTGATGAGAGGTTGAGGTGTTAGGGTTTAAAAGCAACCGGTAACATTATTTATGTCATCAAGACTTCTGGTGGCAATATCATGTTCTTGAGCTGTTTTTTTTCTTTTCTTCAGGTACAGTAGAGAAATCAGGTTCATTAAGATATATTGAGCCTGGAGGGGTATTCAAATTGACCTTCGAAATCTGACTAACCTGGTTTACTCATAAATCCTGCTTTAAGTTAAATAAGTGACTCAAACGAGTAAATATATCAAATTGGTTATCATTTAACTATTATGATTATTTATTTACAGAAAGAAACAAAAAGCCAAACGAAAAATAACATTTGCCATTAACTCATACCCTTTAATGTATTAAAGTAAGTATTTATGAAAAGAATTATATTTACATGTACACATTTTGTGAATTTGGCATGAAGAACGCAATTTACAAGGAAGTGCATTTTTTTCAAGGGGCCAACAAATGTTGGCTTTGTTTACACACTTGTTGATCTGAACAGGTGACTTAGCAACAGCATGA
The DNA here is from genome assembly GCF_900700415.2 of Clupea harengus. Classification (NCBI taxonomy): domain Eukaryota; kingdom Metazoa; phylum Chordata; class Actinopteri; order Clupeiformes; family Clupeidae; genus Clupea; species Clupea harengus. The sequence goes on along the minus strand of NC_045152.1, from coordinate 5,303,558 downwards.
ACTTCAGACAGCCGTGTAAAAAGTGGAGACATCTTGGAGATTAACAAACCATTTGTCCGCACATTCTCTTAAGATAAAATGGTGATTAGACTATAACATTTATAAAAGTATGCCGTTTGGTGACGACAGCAATGTTATAAGATCTCCTCAGTTTAATGGTCCTCATGGATCCAACGCCATATTGTCAATCCCCACCTTACGTCTGCTGGGCTGAGATAGTTGAAAGCAGAAGAAACTGTTTTTAAACATGTTTAATTTCTGTTATCTTTTAACAAATGTGAAAGAGAATGTGACTTAAATACCGTATCGTCACAGCAGCAGCAACAGCAGCAGCGAATGAGAACCAGAATAACGAGTAATAGAATCATACCTGGAGAGAAGTGAAATAGAAATACAACATAAATTACCAATGAAGTTCGCATTTCCTACTAGACACAAAAATTATATTAACACTTCTCCAAAGGTGATTGTGAAGCTTATAGTCGTGGCCCTTACCAATAAAAATAAAGAACACTGCAAATGAGGCAATGTCCCAGTCGGACTGAAACAGATCCTTTGATTGCAGTCTTGTGACAACATCCTTGAATTGTTCCTCAAACTCGTCCTTGAGGTCTCTTGGAGACATAGTGATATTTTCTCTGTCCCGGAAAACAAATAATCAAATAATCATTGAGAAGTCTATTAAGGTTAACTGGTTAAGAAAAAATAGGTGAATGTAGGTTGTGTGAACAACAGCCTACCTGTTGCTCATAATGTTAGTCATTTTGGCTATTTGACTCTAGCCATGATACTAGCCTACTGCGTGAGCATCATTGAAATGTCTAATAAGCTTGACGAATAAGTAATCCATGCCATACAGTTGAGAGATGAAAAATCAACTTTATTTATAAATGAAGTTATTTATCACTGTCAGTTGGCCATACAGATAATTCAACATGACGCCACATAGCCTACATTGGTGTCTGTCAACACAATCAAACAGCTTACCGAGTGAATTGTTGGATGTGTAACAAACGACATAATAAAGTATATTTACGAATTTAAAGAGGATTTACCAATTTTCCTTAGTTCATATAACGTAAATAGCATAATAGTTGCTTACCTTATGCCGGTTGCTTCCTCTTTTCCGGGTAGAACCACACCTGTCTGGAAGACCTGTTTTGCATAGATCATAAAGGGGAAAGTTTACACCTGAACTTAAAGGAGACGACAAAAAAACATGAACAGTTACCAAAATGAAACTTAACTTTTAACTTTTTAATCCTATTGCGTAAAGTACAGACAAATTGCAATGATAGTAGCCTACCCATAATTTTACTTACGCTTGTTTGTAACAAACAATGTTTTAATACATTACTGAGTTCCCAATGCACAAATGTATGGGAGATTGAACATTTCAAACGGCGGCAGAAATAGTCTAGTACTGTACGGCACGACAATAAACCTTTTCTTTTAGTGCATTGCTTCTCCCTATACTGTAGGGGGCGAAACCACGAGCCTCTTTTCTCTTAGGGCTGAATATATGACCTCTGACCCCTTGTTTACGTGGGCAATTTCCTCGCTTCCGGGTTGTAGTTTAGTTGGCAGGACTGTGTTGGTATGATGGCAGTTGTTCCAGCTCAGTCTCTTCGGGTGTCTGAAATCAAAGACCCGACGGTCTTGTTTGAACGGTACAACACCGAGGAGATTCGAACGATAGAGCGCAGGGTACGGGGTGGAATAGAGCAAAAAAAGGAGGAACTTCGTCAGATGGTCGGCGAGCGTTACCGGGACCTAATAGATGCTGCTGACACCATTGGCGAGATGAGGCAGTGTTCGGAAAGTGTCGTGAAATCCATCCAGAACATGTACAGCTTTTGCAACAAGTTAAAACAAACAAAAACCTCGCTTCAGATAAATAGCAAAGAAGAGGTAACCTTAAGTCATCTTATTTCTACTTTTACATTTTTGTCTATAACAGTGATCATCAGCCTTACAAAAAGGACACTCCTCTCATCTCCTAGTTTAAATACTTTCGTCATCCTGTAGACACGTAGTAGTCTCTATGTCAGTTGTGTAGTAAATTGATCATGCCATATGATTTCGATGTCATCAGTCAACGATTCAGTCATCAACGTGTGATGTTATATGGCAGTGTTTTGAGTGTATGTATGTATGTGTGTGTGTGTGTGTGTGTGTGTGTGTGTGTGTGTGTGTGTGTGTGTGTGTGTGTAAGGGGTTATGTTTGTATGCATGTACTATGATTTACAGCAGATAAGCAGTAATAGTTGTTGTAGAGATGTGAAAGAGATTGGTCCTTTTCCTGCACCTGTCATTTTCACTTCTGAGTTCATCTGTGACAAACTGTACCATTCCCAAGAATGTATCAGGAACCTCTGTCCCCTGTCTTGTTTGTTTGCCAGAGTCAAAAGCAGTCCCAAGAGAAATTCTACACTATGGCAGCTCATATAAAGCTTCTTCTGGAGATCCCAGAGAGGATATGGAGTGCCATGGAATCCTCCCAGTACCTGCAGGCTACCCAGCTGTACTTGCTGTGCTGCCACCTGAACAGCCAGCTCCACCTGGAGGGCGGAGGACCACATTACAGCCCAGTGCTCACACGCTTCCCCATCCTGGTCAGGCAGGTGGCGGCTCTAGGACACTTCAGGTACTGGATTGTTCACAGAGCGTGTCGTTGTATGCATACCACCCTTCCATTTATATGTAACTGGGCACAACTAGGCACTATTGCACAGCAGTTGGAGACAATCCCTTTGTGTGGTTTTACTGGTAGAGCAAGGTGCTTGGAATGCCAAGGCTGTCCATTCTCTTTTCATGAAGCAGAACGCCCTGTATTGTGAATCGGTACGAATAAGGATGTTTGCTCAGTAAACAGATGTAAATGGAAAAGAACATGACCACCAGTTCCTGCTTTTATCAGTTCAGCTTTGTTGTTTCTGTCTACTCCATCTAAACTTGGCAAATGACCAAACCTTGTTGAAGCGTGCAAGCCAAGGCTCTCTGCACTTTATGTTCTCAACACACATGATTATTTTAATGATGGTAATCTTAAGACAAGTACATTTTGTCTACCAAAATAAATCAACTACCTTGAAAGAAGTTTTGAGTTGGTGTGTAGTTGGAAAAGAATCAGTATAATTATTATGTGTACCACAGAGTTTTGCGTGTGTCTTTTCTGATATTTACTTCAGAGTTTAGATTTTTCTGACCCATTTCACAAGATGGCGCAGGATCATCTTTATCACACGTTTTGTCACAGGTCCACAATTCTGCTGGACAGCAAGTCTCTGCTGCGAGGCCGGGCGGTGTCAGACCAGGCCATCGCCGAGGCGCTAGTCTCCACCATGCTCTTGGAGGACAGCTCGCCCCGCCAGGCCCTGGCAGACTTCCTGCTGGCCCGCAAAGCCTCCATCCAGCAGCTGCTCAACCAGCCACAGCATGGTGCGCACTCTGTTGGGTTTTGTTCTCTCTGGGGGGGGGGGGGGGGATTCATGTTAATGCTGACTCGCAGACCAGTTAGATTGGATGGGAAGTTTTGCAGAGTCAACTTATTTCACTCACTAAGACTAGCTAAGGAGTTCGAAGTGATGTGTTGGTGTTTTGCATAATGCCTTAACTGCCCCACGTTGCTTATTTAAAAATGCTATATATAGTAGTATATTATAAGGACTGTTTGCAATACCAACATGTCATTTTGAGATTGCGACAAAGACCTTTGCAGAGTGTTTTCTCTTGTGGTTCTGTGGATGAATTGGCCCTCTGTGTTCTCAACCCCAGGTGCTGGTATCAAAGCCCAGGTGTGCTCGCTGGTGGAGCTGCTGGTCACCACCCTGTACCAGGCGTACGCCGTGTTCTACGTGCCCCCAGAGGGGAGACTGGCAGAGACCGGCCTGGGCTCCGGCCTGCTCTTCGCCACCCTGGAGAACGCCACATCCGCCACGTCTGCCGGTACGCTGGCGCTCACTCTTTCTCAGACAAAAACAGTGAATAAGAGTCACATAGATTCCCGCTGTCCTTGGCCAGGCTACAGATTCACATTTAGGCCATTCTGTCCTATTTTCCTCAAACATACGTAATCGAACCGATCCCTGTTTATTCCAGGATGTTGATTCGGTTAATCAAAGAATTACAAATCTTGTCTAATATTTATAATATATATACGTATGTGTGTGTGTGTGTGTGTGTGTGTGTGTGTGTGTGTGTGTATATATATATATATATACACACACACACACACACACACACACACACACACACACACACACACACACACACACACAGTCATGGACAAAAATATTGGCATCCCTGCACTTCTGTCAGATAATGTACCAATTCTCCCAGAAAAATTTCGCAATTACAAATGCTTTGGTATTCACATGTTGATTTCTATTGTTTCCAAAAGTGGACTGGACCAAATTATTGGCACCTTTTCAAAATTGTAAGAAATAATTGTATTTCAAGCATGTAATGCTCCTTTAATTTGTATTTAAACTCACCTGTGGCAAGTCACGGATGCTGGTAATATAGATCCACCAGTTAAAATGTAGCAAAGTTGACTCAACCTTTGTGTTGTGTGTCTGTGTATACCGCACTGAGCATGGAGAAAAGAAAGAAGAGCAAAGAATTGTCTGAGGATTTGAGAACCAAAATTGTAGAAAAGCATGGACAATCTCAAGGCTACAAGTCCATCTCCAGAGATCTTAATGTTCCTGTGTCAACTGTGCGCAGTGTCATCAAGATGTTTACAGCCCATGACATTGTCACTAACCTCCCTGGATGTGGAAGAAAGAGAAAAATTGATGGCAGAATGCAACAAACGATTGTTCGAATGGTGGATAAAAAACCTAGAACAACTTCCAAATAAATTCAAGCTGCCCTGCAGACACAGGGTACAACAGTGTCAGCTCGCACTATCCTTCGCCATTTGAATGAAATGGGATGCTATGGTAGGAGACCCAGGAGGTCCCCACTGCTGACACAGACATAAAAAAAGCCAGACTGGAGTTTGACAACTTTCCTGGGGAAGCCAAAATCATTTTGGGAGAACATCCTGTGGACAGATGAGACCAAAGTAGAGCTTTTTGGTAAGGCAGTTTACAGACAACGAAATGAGGCCTTCAAAGAAAAGAACATAGTCCCTACAGGCAAATCTGGTGGAGCTGGACCGATGTTTTGGGGCTGCTTTGCTGCTTCTGGAACCCGATGCCTTGACTGTGTGCATGGCATCAGGAAATCTGAGGACTACCTAATCATTTTTGGGCGCAATGTAGGGCCCAGTGTCAGAAAGCTGGGTCTCCGTCAGAGGACATGGGTCTTCCAGCAGGACAATGACCCATAGCACACTTCAAAAAGCACCCAGAAATGGTTAAGACAAAGCACTGGAGAGTTCTGAAGTGTCCGAGATGAGTCCTGATCTTAATTCCATAGCACAACTGTGGCATGATCTCAAAACAGTAGTTGGGAGAAGGCACCCTTCAAGTGTGAGAGACCTGGAGCAGTTGGCAAAAGAAGAGTGGTCCAAAATTCCAGTAGAGAGGTGTAAGACACCTCATTCATGGTTACAGGAAGCAATTGATTTCAGATTTTTTTATTTTTTTATTTTTAAGGGTGTGCTACCCATTATTAAGTTGAGGGTGCCAATAATTTTGTCCAGTCCATTTTTGGAGTTTTGTGTGGAAAAAAGTCAGATTTGGTTTTTCTCAGATATTTTTGTGTTTTTCCAATGCAAACTAAATAAATAAACATGTGAATACAAAAGCATTTGTAATTGCAACAATTTTCTGGGAGTAGTGGTGCATTATCTGACAGAAGTGCAGGGGTGCCAATATTTTTGTCCATGACTGTATATAATGATTTCTCAGTCTGTTGTAATACTACTGGGACTACACTGATGAGTCCAAATGACTGAATGGTTTAACACGGTGATTGTTTTTCCCCAGCTAAAGGGAAGAAGGTCCTCCATGAGGATATGAGCGCGGGCAGCTGGTTTAAGTACCTGCCCCCCTCAGTGACGGACTTCCAGCCCGCCCTTCGCACCCTGGCCCAGCCTATTCAGAGCGAACAGCTGCGGGACACCCTGCAGCAGTGGATTGACACGTAATTCAATTCAATTCAACTCAATTCAATTTTATTTATATAGCACTAAAACAATAAAATTGTCTCAAGGCGCTTAATTGTCTTAAATAAATAAATTGTCTCAAAGCGCTTGTAAGTGGCCAGTTATCTCTCTGATGCAAAGGCAGATCTGTGTTAAAACTGCAGCCTCTCACATTTTTTCAGGTGTAAGGAGGACATCCGCTGCGGCGTGAGCAGCCTGCTGGTGTTCGTGCGTAGCCTCAAGGGCCTGGCCTCCATCCGGGATGGCGTGTGGGACCTGCTGTCCAGCGACTCCATCAACCAGCACTGGGCCATGGTGTGCCAGAGGCTCTTGGACAAGCCAATCTCCCTCTGGGACGACCTGCTGCAGCAGCTCTTCCTCCAGCGCCTGCAGGTAAATATGTGTGTGTATATATATATATATATATATGTGTGTGTGTGTGTGTGTGTGTGTGTGTGTGTGTGTATGTACAGTATGTATGTGTATATATATATATATATATATATATATATATATATATATATAGTGCAGTTTTGAAGTTATGCATCTGACATGATCTTTGGCAAACACCCAAACAGTCCTTCCTGCAGTCTCAGTCCATGTTTGCGCCTAAAACGTAAGCTTGTCTTGTCCCTGACCACCCTATAGCTGAAGTACATGATTCAAGATGGTAACAATATTGCCAAATAAAGTCAGAAGCAAGAGGTGGTTACAATTAGTTCAGGAATTTTGGCACAGTAGTGTTGACTATTTCTGCAGTGTCTTGACAAGTTAAGAAATTATATTAAAAGAAAAAAAACACTGAAAGAGGGTGATATGCTGGAGAGACATAGGCAGACACAAGGCTGTGCCATACCACAGTATCACACCAGGCTGTGCCATACTACAGTATCACACAAGGCTGTGCCATACCACATTATCACACCAGGCTGTGCAATCAATCAATTTGTTTATTTGATTAAGAGGGGCAGTGTACATTCATGAACATTAAAATGTAAATGCACCCAATTATAGCCAAAAGGCTAATTTCCATTGGCAGTCCCCCTGCCAGAGTGAAAAAGGCTATACAACCTAAAAAAGGCATTAACGTACATCAAACATAACATTTACAATAAATCAAAAAAATAAGATACAATAAAATAAAATACAATCCCAATATACAAGTTCTACTGCTTACCCACTAGTGATCACATTTTTGGTTACCAATACCATACCACAGTATCACACCAGGCTGTGCCATAACTACAGTATCACACCAGGCTGTGCCATACTACAGTATCACACCAGGCTGTGCCATACTACAGTATCACACCAGGCTGTGCCATAACACAGTATCACACCACATACTACAGTATCACACCAGGCTGTGCCATACTACAGTATCACACCTGGCTGTGCCATACTACAGTATCACACCTGGCTGTGCCATAACACAGTATCACACCAGGCTGTGCCATACTACAGTATCACACCTGGCTGTGCCATACCACAGTATCACACCAGGCTGTGCCATGCCACAGTATCACACCAGGCTGTGCCATGCCACAGTATCACACCAGGCTGTGCCATACTACAGTATCACACCTGGCTGTGCCATAACACAGTATCACACCACATACTACAGTATCACACCAGGCTGTGCCATAACTCAGTATCACACCAGGCTGTGCCATACTACAGTATCACACCACATACTACAGTATCACACCAGGCTGTGCCATAACACAGTATCACACCAGGCTGTGCCATACCACAGTATCACACCAGGCTGTGCCATAACACAGTATCACACCTGGCTGTGCCATACTACAGTATCACACCAGGCTGTGCCATACTACAGTATCACACCAGGCTGTGCCATACTACAGTATCACACCAGGCTGTGCCATAACACAGTATCACACCAGGCTGTGCCATACTACAGTATCACACCACATACTACAGTATCACACCAGGCTGTGCCATAACACAGTATCACACCAGGCTGTGCCATACTACAGTATCACACCAGGCTGTGCCATAACACAGTATCACACCACATACTACAGTATCACACCTGGCTGTGCCATACTACAGTATCACACCAGGCTGTGCCATAACACAGTATCACACCACATACTACAGTATCACACCAGGCTGTGCCATACTACAGTATCACACCAGGCTGTGCCATAACACAGTATCACACCAGGCTGTGCCATACTACAGTATCACACCACATACTACAGTATCACACCACATACTACAGTATCACACCAGGCTGTGCCATAACACAGTATCACACCAGGCTGTGCCATACTACAGTATCACACCAGGCTGTGCCATGCCACCCCTTTCCAGAGCTTACTAATAAAACGTGTCAAAGGGATACATGGCTATTTAATTTTTTAACTTCATCACGTGGCCTTAGTGGCTGTCTCTAGTAGTGATCTATTGACAGCACGGGTAAAATGAATAAAAAAAAAACAAACACCATTATTGTGTATTACCCTAAATACACTGAATATGGCAGTCACGATATTTTAAAAGGTAACGCCCTTAAAGCAATCTGCAGATAAGTAAATAGATCGTGTTTGCTGTCGTTGGTCACATGAAACTACCCGCTAGTGGCACCACCCAACACAGAGCGAGCTGACACACAAGAATGGCTTGAGTTGTCAGTAAACACAGGACGTCTGCTTTCAACATCTACTTCACAACCTTCTTCACAAAATCCACGGGTCCTTGCGCAAATAAAAGCGGCCTAACAAGAACGACAGGTTTTAAGTGTGTGGGAGCACCAAGCGAAGGTTTTAGTGATATTTGTTGCGACAGTGGTACAGGAGGTAGAGAAGTCGTTTAGTAATCAAAAGGTTGCTAGTTCGATTCCCTGTCGAAGCGTCCTTGAGCAAGACACTGAACCCCTAATTGCTCCTGATGTGCAGTGTGCCATCAGTGTAAATGTAAAATGTGTATACATCCTTGTAAGTCGCTTTGGATAAAAGCGTCTGCTAAATGACTAAATGTAAATGTAAATGTTGTTGAGTGTCATGGGGATTAAGAACACTGATAATTTTGCGTAATAAATCAGCGTAATTAAAATGAATAGTGTACGAGTATTGATGATTGATTTAATATATTAATATAAAACACAACAGTACTGCTAGTACTGCTTTTGAGTCGACTCGATGTAAATGTCAACTTGGACATAAGAAAGCCAGATGTGTGTCAGTGACAGTGACAGGCCTATGTGGTTTGCTCTGCAGTTCAATGCATGCTTTGCAGAATGCATGTGATGAGACGTGATTTGCGGTGTGGTTTTGGAGATGCCCGCTTGACATGCACCTTCACCGAGTTCCCAGCAACTCTGAATTGGTGTCAGCGCTTCTACTTCTGTGCACACTCTGCCTTTCTCACACTTGCTCTTTCATCTTTGTACTACTTGAATACCAACGGCACTCAGACAAAAGGTGATGAGATCAGGCCTGTGTTCAGGTTCACCATCACACACCAAGTTCAGTATTAAGAGTGGCTTCAGACATCGGTGTCATTGAATGAAGAGACCCTTATGTTTCTCATCCCTTCATTCTCTCTCTCTCTCTCTTCCTCTCTGACCTCCCCTCTCTATCTCCCTCTCTTTCTTTCCCTCTGACCCCCCCCCCTCTCTCTCTCTCCACCCCCCCTTTCCCTCTCTCTCTCCATTTCCCTCTCTCTCTTTCCCTCTCTCTCAGGCTATCACCCAGGAGGGCACTGAGGGCATCTCCAGCAGCTGCAGGCAGCTGTTGACCTCTGCCCTACACGACCTGGAGGCACAGCCTTCCTCGTTATCGCTGTCGTCATCGCTGTCATCCTCCTCCTCTTCCTCCAACTCCTCCGCTGGGGGCTTCAGCCGGGGGGCTCAGTTCGAGAGCGACGTGGCCGCCTTTCTGTGGTCGGAGGCGGCGGGGGACCTGCAGAGCGACGCGGCCTGGGTGAGCGTGGCGCAGCGCGGGCAGCAGCAGCAGCAGCAGCAGCAGAAGAGCGGCCTGTCCATGAAGACCCAGGCACTGACCCCCTGCGTGCAGAGCTTCTGCTCCGCGCTGGACGCCAAGCTCAAGGCTCAGCTGGACGACCTGCAGCACTACCTGCCCGCCGACAAGAACGGAAAGGACGCCGCCTCGTCCACCAACGTCTCCCCTCTAGAAACCACCTCCACCTCCTCCTCCTCGGCTTTCAACCGTTTCCGTGACGCCTGGGCTGTGGAGGACACGCTGAGGGAGCACTGCCTGGCCTGCGTTCGGGACGTTCTGGCCAGCGTGCGCACAGAGCTGGCCTCCGCTCAGGAGAGGTGCTCCGGCAGCCCTGATGCCAGTCCCCGTCGCATGGGCTTGGTTCTGTTCATGGCACGCCTGTGCCAGTCCATGGGGGAGCTGTGTCCGAGCCTCAGGCAATGCATTCTGGGAAAACAGCAAGGGGCAGTGGAGGTCCCGGTAAGAGGCACGCCCAGACAGAGCAGGAAGCTAAGCAAAGGGGGCGGGGCCAAGGCTGTGGAGGTCAGCCCTGCACAGGCCAAGTGGGCGGGGTTGAAGGAGGAGCTTCTCACCTGTAGCATGGAAGCTTACGGCATCTGGAGTGGAGCCCTGTCAAAGGTAAATGACCTAGAGCGCCGGAAAGGCATAGAACAGGGACACTATGAAGCGTGAGGACAAAGATCTCCCTTTGAAACAGTTCAACGGGGTTCAGTGCACTCTTGTGTAAGAGGTTACAACTTCAGACGGTTAATGTTTATCTTACTTTTCTCTTAATGTCTGTTAGAGTGAGTAGAATACCTTTGAGAGTTTAATTAGCATGATATAACACTGTGTTTAGATAAATTAAACACAGTTTAATTAGCATGATATAACACTGTCTTTAGATCAATTAAACACAGTTTAATTAGCATAATATAACACTGTCTTTAGATAAATGAAACGTTTGACATTTTGATATTTGTCTCTGTGTTTGAAACATATTGTTTTCGGAGCCTGAGAGCAGACATGTTTAAGAAGTATGGTATTTTTCCAGTAGTACTCTCAGTGACTCATTTGACGTGTATAAACCGTGATCTTCAGGTTTTAAGTGGCATGGCACACTGTTTGAGCTGCAGCACTGTGTAGAAGCAAATGCACAGCATGCAGTGGCCTCATGCAACCCTCCTCATGGTGCTCTGTGGCGCCCCCTATGGACCCCCTCTCTCTTCTCTCTCTCTCTCTCAGACGGTGGTGGAACGCTTCTCGGCGGCGCTGCACAGCGAATCAGCTGGGGCCATCCTGGGCACTGCCACAAACTGGGAGGAGTTAGAGATTCAGGAGGAGGCGGAGTCAGGAAACAGCGTAGTGTCCAAGATCCGCCTTCCCGTTCAGGTGAGTAAAACGTCTGAAGACTCCGGGGTCTCCAGTGTGGTGTGTTGCTAAATGCTTCCAGTGCGCATCCAAATATTCCTCAAATTTGTGCGGATCGCTATCAAGCTAGCATTGTCTTTATACCTTTTCAATGAGATGGATATAACAACATTTATGTCTTGAGTTGTCCAGAAAGAAATCAAAAGACACATGAATCAAGAAATGGTTCTTGCTTGCCTGCACTCATATATTCAGTAAAAATACATTACAATACAGTTAACTGTGTGCATTTCTTGTCCTGTGGTGTCATGTGTTCCCATATCTAACCTATGATCCTAAATTTCCCAAGTACTTTCTCTGGTTGTTTTCAAGCATGTAAGACTGAAGGAGATGGCGTGTGAGAGGTGTAATTAGGCTGCTTCTGTTGTTCCTGTTAGCCCTCCTGGTATGTGCAGTCTCTCCTCTTCCACCTGTGCCTGGAGGTCAACCGGGTCGGAGGTCACGCTCTTCCAAAGGTCACGCTGGTGGAGCTGCTGAAGGGCTGCCTGGACCAAGTTCTGGACCAGTATGAGATGCTCACCAGGAACTGCCAGGGCAAGGTGTGTGTGTGTGTGTGTGTGTGTGTGTGTGTGTGTGTGGAATTCTTATCTTTGCGATAACCTCATCTAAATTGAGTTGCTGAATTAAATGGATTTCAGCTCAGTAGTTTACAACAATATCAGTATGAAGGGTAATCACTTCAAAACACCACACCATTCCTCACTTAAGCTGTCATTGAATAAATAAACGTCTGATACATTGTAAAATCATCTCCCTATATCACTCTGTGAGATGGTGGACACAGCTGTCTAAGTGTGACTCTAATTAGAAACAACATTTTACTTTGGTCTCCCCCTCATTCTCCCACTCTTTTCTCCTTTTCTGTCTCTCTTACCGCTATGTCATACCCATTATTTCTCTCTACCAATCTTTCTTCTTCTTTTTTTTTTCTTCTTTTTCCTCCACCCTCTTGTCTTCCTCTGCAGGACGTGGCCTTCCTCATGACCCAGAACCGAGCGCTGCAGCTGCTCTTTGATGTGCGCTACCTCAGCGCTACGCTTGCCGCTCGTCTGGAGGAGGGCAAAAGCTCCCGGAGTCAGCAGGACCCCAGGTACTCCAACTCTTATTCGCACACAGGCATACACACACACACTGGCACACACACTGGCACACACACACACACACACACACACACACAGGCACATAGACATACACACTGGCACACACACACACTGGCACACACACACACTGGCACACACACACACAGGCACACACACACACAGGCACACACACACAGGCAGACACACTGGCACACACACACAGGCAGACACACTGGCACACACACACACACACACACACACACAGGCACACACACTGGCACACACACATACAGGCACAGGCACATAGACACACACATACAGGCACATACAGCCACAGACACCCACTCTGAACATTTTCTTATAAGACGTTAGGAAAGTGTGATACACAGACTGTAGATGGTAATACCCAGAATGCATGCTTGTGGGTTTGTGTTTGTGTGTCTGTGTTCTTATACAGGGTCCAGGAGGTGTGTGATTTATATATGTGCTTATACAGGGTCCAGGAGGTGTGTGATTCTCTGGAAGGACACATTGACCCGTTTATATATGTGTTTATACAGGGTCCAGGAGGTGTGTGATTCTCTGGAAGGACACATTGACCTGTTTATATATGTGTTTATACAGGGTCCAGGAGGTGTGTGATTCTCTGGAAGGACACATTGACCTGTTTATATATGTGTTTATACAGGGTCCAGGAGGTGTGTGATTCTCTGGAAGGACACATTGACCTGTTTATATATGTGTTTATACAGGGTCCAGGAGGTGTGTGATTCTCTGGAAGGACACATTGACCTGTTTATATATGTGTTTATACAGGGTCCAGGAGGTGTGTGATTCTCTGGAAGGACACATTGACCCGTTCGACCTTGATGTCTTTACCCCTCACCTGAACAGCAACCTAAACCGCGTATCTCAAAGAACCTCAGTAAGGACCAAACACATGAAACACCAAACCCCCTTACACACTCCTAATGGACCTCATCTCTAACCTCTACACACACCTAGATTTAGGCTTTTAAATAATATATCAGTGACAATACTTGTTAATTTATATAGACAGTTAAAGAATATCATTTTTGCTGACAGTGATTATTTGGAAGGATAATTATCCACAAGAGAAAAAAACAAACGCATACATTTCCTTTCTTCTTGAGAGCCAACATGTAATTTGCATTCTTCCTTACAGGACCTTTGAAAGAAGCACTTCATAATTTTAGCTATATGCTAAAGAGAAGCGGTTCACTATGCTGAGTGATGGGTTCACATGTATGTGAAAGTGATGGCCTTGGTCCTGATCTCCTGAGCAGGGTCCGCTCATGGCTGGTCTGTTGTCTTCCTCAGGTTCTCTTAGGCCTTCTGGCTGGCACAGAGAAGCAGTTCAGTTCCCGTGGCAACGCCGTCACCACCCAGGAGCCTTACAACATTCTGCCGCTATCCAGCAGCCAGATCCGGTATGTGTGTCTGTGCGTGTGCGTGTGTGTGTGTGTGTGTCTGTGAGTGTTGATGTAACTTTGTCTGCATCTGTGTGCAGTTTGTGAACAAATCATGTGCTTCACTAGAAACCTGCTAGGGCCGTATTTGCAAAGGGTGTTTTTGTGGTCAACATTTGTTGAGACGTTACCAACAAAAGGGACCGCAGTTAAAACATCACTAAGGTTCTGAAGCCAGCTAAATGATCCTACATCGCATTATGAAATCTACATCACCACTCTTCGAGCGGATCGCTCCTATTAGTGAATATTCCAAATCCCAGTAGGCGGCGACAGTGTTGATCTCCTCTTGAGCAAAGTCGAGTACTCACAATGTATCCAGTTTGCCAGCTGCCCAAACAACTACATTAAATACCAGTTAAACAAGCCCACCACGGACGTCTAGACCTTTTCATTGTCATTTAATCACAGGTGACTAACATTTAAAAGTCTCTTTAATAATCACCCTTCAGGATTTGGTGATTTATTTGGAACATACTGCAATTAGCCAAATTAGACCTGTCTAAGAGAAAAACACATTTTGTAAAAATTGGCCCCTTGTTTCCAGTGAGCCTGACTAAATCTTTGTAATTCAAATGTATTTGAAATAACAATGGGCCTCATTCTCGAACGCAGTTAAGAAGAATTTAAGAGGAATTTAAGAGGAATTTCTTCTGAATTGGCTTTAGGACAACATTTGGCATTCATGAAAGTTTTCTCATCTGGGATTTGCTCTGAACTTCAGAAGACTTTCCGAACTCGAAATAGCAGTCGTAACTCGGCCAGAGTTTTCTCAAATGCGATTCCTTAAAAAACCCCCGTGGGCCATCTTGTGGTTTTTTGAGGAATCGCATTTAAGAAAACTCTCCGTGTTAATGAATTTGTGAGAAATCGTTGGTGATTGCGTTCACATCAACTCTACAGATCCTCGGATTAAAGTATCATTAACAATTACGTTTCACATGTAGGCCTATAGTCATGATTCTACGAGGCACCGTGATGTCATAAAATAAATAAAAGCACTACACCGGAATGCTGCGCTCGTCTAGTGAGCGTCGTTTGGCACTGCCGTCTGTGCAAGTACGGCAATCCAGAATTTTCAAGTAGTTCCACGTTGGTGGAACGAACTGCCTAGCACTACTAGAGCAGGCGCGTCCCATTCTACCTTTAAGAAGCTTTTGAAGACCCAACTCTTCAGAGAGCACCTCCCTTCCTAACTGGCACTTCGACTAGTGCTTAACTTGCACTTATAGCAGTTACATTCCTGCACTTCGTTTTTATTTCCTATTTCGTTTTTCTATTTCTTATGTAAAGTAGTATTTATTGTTACACTAGGTCTCTATTGCTCGTAGCTTGACTATTCTATCCCTTGTACGTCGCTTTGGACAAAAATGTCTGCTAAATGACTAAATGTAATGTACACGAACACTGCTGTTGCTTTCGTGTAGATTCGGTCGATTCCGACTGCACACGTCACTACGGTTGCGTGCCCTTATAAGGAGCTGGCAGGGCGTGTATGTATGCAAATTCAGGAGCACGAGAACGCGCTTTCAATTTAAGAAAACTCTTCCGGGGGAGCACAGCCCAGAAAACTTCTGCTGCGTAGGACCACATTTTCAAGCGTGCATGAATTTGGCGGATGTCTTTTGCTTACGTTGTTTTTCCGAAGCCCGTAAGAAACATTTCAGAAGAAACTTCAGAAAATTTTCGAGAATGAGGGTCAATGTGTGTGTGATTACACGTGCAGTCGTGTAGTAATGCTCCATAATGATATAGCATACTGGGTGAGTTATGGGTCATGTTTTTTTATTATTTATTTATTTTATTTTAACATTTTATTATTTTCATTTTCCCAGGTTTGGGTTGCTGCCACTCAGTATGACCAACTCCCGCAAAGCCAAGTCAGCCACACGGAGCACAGACATCACCAGACCACTGGTAAGTCACATAACGGTGTGTGTGAGAAACCGAGTTGCAAACAGGGACACTCTCTCCATGTAAAGATTAAAAGAAAGATTACGTATCTGCGACATAAACAAGCTGTAAGTGAGCGAGACGTGTTTGCTTGGAGTTGAGTCATGTGTGTACACGTCAGTCATGTCATGCTCTCTCTACACATCCAGTGGTTTTGAGATGCAGAGATGCCTGTGAAGGAAGCCCCTGGATTCCTCTGCGATAGGTGATAGTGTGTTTGTAGTGGAGTGGAGTGGAGTGGAGTGTGCTCTTTGCAGTGTCTTTTGCAGTGGAGTGGAGTGGAGTGGAGTGTGCTCTTTGCAGTGTCTTTTGCAGTGGAGTGGAGTGGAGTGTGCTCTTTACAGTGTCTTTTGCAGTGGAGTGGAGTGGAGTGTGCTCTTTGCAGTGTCTTTTGCAGTGGAGTGGAGTGGAGTGTGCTCTTTACAGTGTCTTTTGCAGTGGAGTGGAGTGGAGTGTGCTCTTTGCAGTGTCTTTTGCAGTGGAGTGGAGTGGAGTGTGCTCTTTGCAGTGCCTTTTGCTAAACTTTGACGCCTGACTTCCAGGTGTGGAGTGTGGGGCCATTGACTGCTCTGGTCTTCCTCTGAAAGCATATAAGCTAATGCTAATTTAATGCTAAAAAAAAGAATATTGAGCACCGGAGCTTCAAAACGGTCACTGCTTCATTTACTCATTTGGGGGATGTTTTTGTAACGGGGTGTCTGCAGTGTCCAATTACATTAATGATCTATCTATATATTAAGTCACGTAGAGGAATTTGTTTTTTGTTGTTGTCCTGGTCACCTGTCAGACTTTCATCAAGGTAAGTTGTGGAAAAACAACTTGTGAACAGGTTGTGCAGTTTCTAACATATCAGAGAGAGAAAATCTTAAAGCTACTTTAAGTAATAGGTTGCAAACTATCACAAGACATTTGTCACTGAAAGAATTCCCTCCCCCTCCTCTATTTGAAATGTACTGGAAGTCTCTTGATTGATTGAAAGATTGCAATATTTAATTGTTGACACAAAACAAAGTGCTTCTAGACGTTGTTTACACTTCCCCTGCCCCTGAGAAAGCAAACAAAGGAAGAAGGAAAAACAAAAAACCCTCAAAGAATGAAGATGCCTAAAATGCATAGGCTGCCTCGCTTGGAACCGCTTTGAGTCTGCTTGTCCTCTTGAGAGGAAATTCTGGTCTGACTGTTGTGTTGTGTTGTCATGGTCACCAAGGCTATTCTCTGAACATGTGCATGTGCTTCTTGGTGAATGGTTCTAATACCATAGCATCTGCATAATGAGAGTGTGTCAAGCAGTACACACACACACATAGTAAATACTTGACTATCAATAGTGGTTTCGGTGCCTGTGTTTTCATGCTAAACTGGGCGGGTACTTGCTTTTGTAAACTTGCGTTTGTGTTTGCATCCTAACAGGTAACACCAGCTTCAACCGCCGCTCCCGAGGACAGCTTCCGCCCCGGCAACCTGTTTAGACAGCTAGCCAATCAGGAGGAGGAGCAGGCTGGCTCCTCCCTCTTTAAACTTGGCTGGCTGTCCAGCATGTCCAAATGATGATGTTTCACTAAAAGATGTGGGTTTTTAAACATGTATAAAGGCTGTATAAAATAATATATAAATACATTTTGAAATATTAAGGATTTTTTTTTTGTGGTTTGTTTTCATTTGTGCTTTCACATTGGAGAAAGTGGAACAAATATCAGTTGTAAATCGGTCAATCTAGACTTTTAAACAAAGAATATACAGTTAGTCCCTGTGTTTATTTTCAAGAGATTTGAAAATGATCAACTATTTCTACAATTGAACAACACATGTCAGCAGCTGCTTTGGTTTGTGGACTTTATTGTGTAACCGAACAGATCTTGTATTTACATAGGATATTGTGTTGACAGACAAAAAAGTAAATTAAATTCATTCACCTCACTCTTTCACTCACACTCTCTCTCACACACACAGACAAATTGCACAAAACAAGCACACACAATAAACTCCAGACGACAAACATTTGCCTTAGTGATGGGTGAAAGGTGAACAGGTGTTAAATACAACTGTAATTTGCTCCAAGATAAAAAGATGAATGCAACCAGTAAAGAAGATTACCTGTGCTAAATACTATCTATCTTAGATTTTGTTAGTGGTACCATGACCTCATTATAATTATCTCTCTATTAAGAGACCTCCTAGAGAAAAAAAACTAAAACATGAATGCCCTCCTCAATCCATCAGAGTCTACCGTACATTCCTGCTCTAAAACCCACCTCATGTTCATACACTGCCTTGACCAGTTTTCACAGGCCACCTGATGGGCTTTCCTGTGCTGTTCTAACAGAAGTGATATCTTCCCGGCTGGTTGAATCTCATATGGGTGTTCAGATAAATACTGCGTTTCCCTCTTCTCGTCTCCGTCTTTGGGGATGGTGGGCCGTCGGTTTACTTGCGGTCAATCTTGTTTTTGATCGTACTGATGTCCACGGGCTTCCCCGCCAAGTCTGCTGCCTTGCGCTCCGTCTCCAATTGTTGCCAAATGAGGATTGGGTCGGTGCCCGGCCTGCGGTTCCTGGCGTTCTGCTCCACCTGGGCATCACTATAGGTAAGGGCAGAGAGAGAGAGAGATGGGTGAGATTAAACTACATTAAACTCTCTCTCTTTATATATAATTCTAAAATTTGTGGGATGACAATTTGGGACCCCTCAACTGAGACGAGCTTGGTCTACCAGAATTCTGATGGGCCAATCGGTCACCAATAGGGAGTGATTACTCCAGTCCGTTTCAATCAAATAAGTAACTATCTAGGAAGAAAAGGCTCAAATAAGTAACTATCCAGGAGGAAAGGCTCACAGAGCAAGGTGCTGTGGTTGTCTAGCCTAACTGAATGCACAAAATATGACAAGATCAGATCAGATCCAATTAACAATGATGCTCCAAGACTGATTGTGTGACTGTGTTTATGTTGTGATGCGTATGCGTTGTGTATGAGTCTGTGATCCTACTCAGAGATATTTCAGTGTGGTTAGTACATCATTTCCTGGTTTGTTTTTCTGGAAAATCTCTGCTCTTTACAAGTGTTTGTAACCCCTCCCACCCCCATTTTCCTTCTGTGAGGCGCATTGTGTTACCTCCTGGTATGAAATGCGCCGTACAAATAAAGTTTTTGATGATATTTACCAAGAGTTACAGTATGCCCCAAGCAGCCCGAGTAACATTTCTGTAGGAACATACCTGTAGTTATGTAACGGCGGTACGATTGCTCTCTTCTGCATATCCTTGTAAACAGGTGATTTTAGGTATCGGAAAAAAGTATCCTGTGACAGAAAACAGGTTACTCACAACCACTTCAATAACAAAAGGGCCCTCACAAAAAAAAGAAGACGTATGCATTATAATGCATTATAATGTTATATATAAAACCATGAAGATGATTGTTACGTCACCTTCTTCATTAGCAGGAAGACGTGGGTCTGAGCGGCATCCAGGACGTATCTGTGCGGGTGTTCCAGACCCTTCACGGTTAGGCCCATGGTCCTGCCGTCAATGTTGATCCAGCGAGGAGCTCCAGGAATCAGGAAAGTCCTGAGGATGCAAGCAGGGCCAGAGGTCAAACAGTCAAACACATGAGGTCAAACAGTCGAACACATGAGGTCAAACAGTCAAACACATGAGGTCAAACAGTCAAACACATGAGGTCAAACAGTCAAACACATGAGGTCAAACAGTCAAACACATGAGGTCAAACAGTCAAACACATGAGGTCAAACAGTCAAACACATGAGGTCAAACAGTCAAACACATGAGGTCAAACAGTCAAACACATGAGGTCAAACAGTCGAACACATGAGGTCAAACAGTCAAACACATGAGGTCAAACAGTCAAACACACAAGGTGAAAGACTTCTACAAGTACAATCACAGAGAAAGTTGTTTATGTTTTGGGGACGTTTTAGGTTATGTTGTACCATCTGTATATATGCAGTTTCATATATAATGTCGGTCTGCTGTATCCTCATGCCTTCTCTGTGGTCTGTGCTTATTCAGACTAGCTCTATGAACAATAGCTCTTGGGGCTCTGAAATTATTCTGTAAATTCTCTTCACTAGAATCAGCCATGACTGCATAGGCTGGGTTGCCTCGTTTAGAGTACTGGCTGACATAGGCTCTGCATTGGTCACACAGAACGACACATGAGGTCAAAATTACATTATAACGGCACTGAGTATGCTAACACAGTATGCTAACACAGCTTTAGCAGTCTGATATGTGCCAGTATTCCCCAGGGATAGTCCAGAATAATTTTTATCTTCTGAACTGTTTTTCATCCCTGAGACAGTGTTGCTCATTTAGACTAATAGAGGGGTTTGTTTGTCCTACATTCATGTGTTTGCTAAACCCTTGACACACTTTACACTTATCTAGTCTGAGTCTCACTTGAAAATGGTCTGGGACTGGTCGGCCATGGAGGCAGCCGATCCCCACACCATGTCCTCTGCAGCTTCCCAGAAGGCCATGTTCTCACCTGCGGTCAGTGGTGAGAGAGTGTCAACAGCCAATCAAGGCCTTTTTGGTGCATTTAACGAGTCATGTCGGAGCCATCACTATATACATTTGATCTGTTGACATGATGAAGCGCACACATACCACTGAACTCCTTCTTCAGGAAGAGCTTGAAGTCCTTGCGACCTCGTGGGTCGTTAAACAGGTCCATGAGACTGAAGGACCAACGCTCCACACGCATTTTAGTAGGAACTTCCACACTGGGGGAAAATACACATAAAACACATTATAATGTAACATATAACTACGATGTATAAACGATAACTATGATGTATAAACTACGATGTCATTCCACTGTGCGATGCCAGTTTCAGAAGCTTCAGCCGTAGCTTACGTTGGCAGGTTCAGCTCCCAGTAAGTGTCATCTTCGCTCAGCCAAGGGTTGCTGGGAGTGCAGGGCGCCAGGAAGGGGTCATGGTTCTTGTATGTGTTAATGTACTTGACAAGACTGTAAGATAGAGATGAAATGGTCCCAACAATTGAAATAATAAATCAGTCTGTGTTCAAAACCAATGTGGAAAGGAAGAAGAATGTCTGCTTTGCGCAAGGCTATCAGTCACTAAAACATAAATCAGTATATTTCAATATAGTCAATACATCTATATAATCAACCCAAACATATGACAATATATTTCCAATAAAAAGTTCATCTTTTGTTGATTTCATGACATTTCACTATAAACTACAAGTGGCGATTTGATATTAAATTAATAAACACTCTAAAAGTACCAAGTAACCAAGTCACATTGTCTCAAAAAAGTCTTGATTCAGTTTGACATTGACTGGAATAAGCTTGCATGTTTTCCAATGTTCTCCAATGTTCTGAAATGACTTACGCTCCCAGAGACACTGTTGACTTGACCCTTGACCTCGCCATGGCCTGCTGCAGGTAGATGGTCTAAAAAATAACAGGCAAGGGTTTAATGTTGTGTAATTTGGATTCTCAGCGGAATATAAATAATATTTATAAAAGATGACAGCTACGTACAGTCCTTCTGTAGTGGTCATAGGTTCGTGTCTGAAAGGAATAAAAGGTTAAGGTTAGCTAAAATAATTAATTGCATAAGTTAGTAGAGAGGGTCACACAAGTACTAAAGTTCTAACTCAATCAATAATGATGTAACGCTGCCTGTATTGCTAGCATAATGCTAATGATATCTATCCAACCACAAGTATGGGCACTAAAGAAAGCAAACACAAACTATTAAAAAACTTTATAAAGATGGGTTTGGCAGCACACACAGGAATAATATAACTAGAAGCATGAAATAGACAGATTTTAAGTGTGCATGAGAGAATGTGTGTGTGTCTTTTGGCTGTCCTCTTGGAAGTTAAATCTGTGTGAAAGAAAGGGGGAAAAAAACAAAGGATGATCAACAAAAGCTTTATCGGCATAAAGTCACACTTTAAAAGTTGAAAATACCTGGTACGACACTGAAGAATATAATATGATTCACTATTCACTCACTAACCACCAATCAAAAGAGCGGTACTGGTATCAGTCAAACATCAGTTTTATCTCCAATCCAATTAAATATAGGGCAGCATATCAAAGACTCTCTACACAAGTGGCATATGCTGTGTTTACACGCAAGCAAAAAAAAAACAGTTAATCTGTATTAAGGTAAACTAAATTTAAGATGTGTGGACACCAAAAGACAGCCCATAAGGAAAGAAAATCTAAAAAAAAAGATTCAAATAGCTCCTTATTATATCCTAAGTTTCTCCAAGACAACAATGAGCTAAAATTTCCTGCTTCTCAGATTTCTATGTCGATCAACTCTCTCCTGTGTTAAAATAGAGATCTCAACAGGGCCACAAATCACGCATAGTTTTGAGTAAATGTTTAGACATCTCAATATTACCTTCTCTGTTCTGATTTTTACAATAAAGCACTTCATCTAATTTTTGTCTCAAACTGTTTATCCTAAGTAATCTTACATGATATGTAATACATTTGATGCATAGTCTAGGTCTCCTGAGCTATCAAAGATCCATCTATGAGAACTAAAATGTTACTACGGGAGAGAGCACCAAACTCTAGCAGACATGCTGAGGGGTTCAGCTAGATTCAGTCTGGAGTTACCTACTACTTCGTACTTACGATTACAACAGATCTAGCTAAAGATGGCAGCATATTAAGTAATATTCTTGGTATGGGGCCTAAGATAAAAGCCTCTTGCCACTCATCATGGACAAGCCCTGACAACTGAAGGAGCTGCTTTACTGTCAAAGACCCCTCCACCCCCGCAGGCCAAGCTAAGGAGGGTGCCGAGTACATCCCTTCCGTCTAAGCTTGTTTTACCTTGCATTATTTGGATCTACAAGGAATGGTAAAGGGAGGGAGAGGATAAGCATGAGCAGGCCTGGGAAGAGAGAGAGAGGGAGAGATAGAGAGAGGGAGAGGGAGAGAAAGAGAGGGAGAGAGAGAGAGTGAGAGAGTGAGAGGGAGGGGTGGACTCTCTGGTGGAAGATCAGCAGGTCATGAATCCTCTTATGGCTGAGTAAGCAGATTGAGAGTGACTGTGGCCCCCTGGGCGTTCTGGGCCAAGGCAGACACACCACTAAGCCTCCCTAATGCACTTATGTGTGGGGCTGTGGTTGGGAGAAGTCCTACCCTTATCCACCCCACCACAAACATCACTACCATCAGGGTGCAGCTCAAATGGCCAACACAGCCACCATCATCCCCTCTCTTGCTTTCCAACACCTGTGGGAGCAACCTCAGCCTCACCACCCCCCAGGAGGCCAACAGCCTCACCACCACACAGGGGGCATTTAACACTGCTGTGACTGTAGCACAACTATGGTAGCATGGCAACAGCTCCAGGTCTCACTGTCCATCAGACTCACCTGTTACCTCATCATTAGGATCAACCAGGCGGTCCATGCAGTCCAGGGCACTGTGAGCTCTTGGCTACGGAGGGACAAAAACAAGAAGCATTTTGTAGAGACTGACATGGATGAAATCGCCACATACAGCACTCAGGAAATGCTAAAAGATTAACTGTAGATATGAATTATAGATTGTCAATAGACTTGTGCGTGTTACTTTAGCATGGACGAATTCATCTATATAATACTTATGTGGATTATTAAATACCGCATGGACAGTCGCTAATGTACTTCAGAAAGATCTATACAGTATGTACTTGTGATGTCACACCACAAAAGGCATATGAAATGAAATGATGGCTCTTGTGGTATAATTGATTTATTACACTTGTTTGAGGTTTTACTTCGGAAAGACTCACTGGTGGTCGCTGTACAATCCAGTAGGCTCGCTCCTGACAATCAAACACCACACGGTCGGCTTTCTGTCGCTGCTTGTTGGCCCTGATGAAAGTGATAAAATGTTTTCCATTATAACGTATGATCAATAAGATAACGTCCTTCAGTAGTGCCCTGTTCACATCTCTACAGCAAGTGTCATTATCAGTCATTACACCTAGTAACACCTATTAACATGGGGCTGAATCAGATATGTAGACGCTAATGCCCATTATTCTGGCATTAGCGTGGTGAACGGCCAGGCTCACTGCCAGCAGTGCTTTGAATGGCCTCACCACAGTGGCATCAAAAGTCGCTAAAAGGGAATGCGAGGACGGCAGCAGACCTGTATTGCTCCGTAGCCTGCATCACGATGAAATCCCATTTGGGGTTCAGCCATTTGTGGAACTCATTGTAGCGTGCCTAAGAAGAACAAAGAGAGTGCATTTAAGCATTCGTGTTGTATGTTCAACGCTCTGAAGTCTAATAATATAGGAAGTGTCTATTCACCTACTCACCTGTTCGTACACCTCCAGTGTCCCCTTTTTGCGCATATTCCTCTTGGCCAGGTAAATTGCTGAAAGGAGAGAAAGAGCATTGTGTGAGAAAACTAAAGCTGTGATGTGGAAGACATGGCTCAAGGAGATGTGTACTGTATGATCATATTCAAAACACATGACTTGTGGACGTCTGCACAGGCGGCACATGAAATGAACATACCATAATCTATATCTTCAGCTTGCCACTTCTGTACCGGCCAGAAATACGGAGTCTGCATGAGGACATAAATACAATCAAAGTACTGAATACAAATTGGCAGTGTAGAGAAAACAAGTGAAACATTTATGGATGTTCTGTGATGACTGGGGAAGTTAAGTCGCTGGACACCAAATGAACCTGGAAACGGAAGAAGCTGCCATCGGGTTTGAGGATCAGTTTCTTGTGGTCCTGCAGAGGGTAAATGTAGCCATATGCCACCAGCATAGTGCCAAGAGCCTGGGCCTCTGACAGAGGAAACGGGGAAAACAGATGATGACATAATATCAATATCATTTAAAAAAAAAATAAAGAAGAGAATACGATTAATCCACATGTATCGAAAGGACATAGCGCATAAAGGATGTAGGCAATCTACTTTGGATTCTAGATTCCCTGGTCATAACAGCAACCGCTTTCTGTTAGATAAAACTATCTTGACAAACACAATGCAATAATGTTCTGTGTCCTTACTATCACTCACCTTCAGCGTCCATTTTCATTTTGTTAGCAATCCATGCCAGAATATCCTGACCTGTGAAACCAACACTGACATTTAATTCAATTAAATTCAATTGTATTTACATAGAGCCAGAACAATAAATTGTCTCAAGGCGCTTTACAGAGCCCAGAGCCTGGACCCCCTTAGTGCAAGCACAATGGCAACAGTGGCAAGGAAAAACTCCCTAGTCAGGAAGGAACCTTAAGCAGAACCACACACATAAGGGGGGACCCATATGCTTAAGGTCGGCAGTGGGTATACACTGTGCTCATAGGGTTACTGTTACAGGGGTAAGGAGAGTAGGAACAGAAAAAAACATGTCATTTACACAACTCCAACAAGTGTATCTATGTGCTGGGTGGTGAGGACAAAATAGCTTACGATACATTAAACCATTATGTCTAAATTGTACTTGGAATGACATAAGGGCAAATTGAGCTGAATTATTTATTCAGGTATGTATGCAAGAAATGTATGTCAGGAACACACATTCTGTGAGGCACATCTTACAAATAGTTCAGTCTTTTGGGGATAACACTCGATAAGCTACCACATAAGTCTCATTATGCCTCCAGCATCATCTTGATGGTAATGAAATATAACTGAAATATAACATAGGAGTATTTTTTTTTTTTTATCTAGGCCACGTCTCTTCACTTTCATCTCTCATCCGAGGTCAGGTGAGCTTGACCAGCTTTCCCCAGCCGCTGATCTGTGCTGTACATGCAAGTTTTAAAGGGTCAAGGGTCAAGTCACTCAGGGTCAAGACAAAACAAATCCATTTACGCTATTTATTCATTATTAAGCAGTCGCTTTTATCCAAAGCGACTTCAATTTTAACTTTTTCATTAGTATGTTTGCTCGCTGTGAATAAAACTATGGGAGACCAGCTGATAAAATGAGAGATCTGTTTAGTTCATGCTTCAGCTAATCATGGCTGATTGGATTTCTAGTGACAGTGTTTTAAGGTAGGTAGCTATCTAGGTAGCTAGGAGAAAATAGTTATGAAGGGGCAGAGAAAACCCATACAAAATAACACACAATGTAGACACGACGAGATTCACATGACGTAGAGATTACTATTTTAATTAATTCATTAATTGTGATTGAGCTTGTGCACTGAGAGACATGTCCTCAACAGCAAAACTAGTATCCTTTGGAGACACAATTGCACACATAGGCATCCGCGTTGTGCGAACGCAGGAGTTTTGGAGTATACTTAAGCCCTTAGAGGAGCTTAAGGGTGCCACTTCAGAGCAGTACACAGAGCCCAGAGCTCATCCAATTGTAGGTTTGCCTTATATAGCCAATGTTAGCTGCTTACTACAGTCACAGCAAGAGCACTGCCCCCTGCTCTATATACTGCAGGTCAAGGGGGCCTATGGGCCTGTGCACTATCTATATTATATACCTATATACTGTGGATTCAAATCTCTAGATCAACTACATAAGATCATATCACCATCATTCTCAGTTATTGTTACGAGCTGATCTCATCTGTTGCAAATACGTACTGAAGTGTTGTCCTACAAGTTTAGCTTATATTTAGTTTAAGATGATATTTAATATAATAAGTCATATTTCAAAAGAAAAATAAGGATGGTATAGTTGTGAGCCTTAGTTCAAAGGTAAAATTGTCCAAAGAAATGGTGTCCCACAAGTTGTTGCACACTGTGTACCGAAGTGTCAGCTAAATCAAAAGCTTGCCCCTAACAAAAATAAGTATAGTCTGTTCAGCATTTTTGTCTGCAATACCATATAATACCAGCAAGAGTTTTCACAGTTAAAAAAAGTAAATGATGCATGTGACCAAGCTCATTGTGGTGTGGAGTCCCAGACTCACCTGTCATCACATGGGGGATGGTGGTGACGTTGAGCTTCTGCTCTGTTGCCGTCACCCCACTTTTGGAATCCTGCATCTCCACAACCAAGGCCTCCACCTGAGGGGAGAAGGAGAGTGATCCACCCAATTCACCCAGTGATGGCACTCATTCACCCAATTCACCCAGTGGTGGCACTCATTCACCCAATTCACCCAGTGATGGCACTCATTCACCCAATTCACCCAGTGGTGGCACTCATTCACCCAATTCACCCAGTGGTGGCACTCATTCACCCAATTCACCCAGTGGTGGCACTCATTCACCCAATTCACCCAGTGGTGGCACTCATTCACCCAATTCTTTCTGGCATTAAGGGCCACAAAAGCCTGGCTTTGGCTTATGTGGTTTTGAGCAGGGTCTGCTTTTACACGGCATTTGTTTCTTTTAGTTGCTGTTAGTATTTTGTGAGTTGTCCTGTCAATGTAAATGAACAGTTACTTCAATCGGTTACTTCACAAAATGCTGGGTAACAGCTTTGACCCACAGCACAGTGAATAAAGAATATCTTTGAAAAGATGTACTAGCTCTAAATAACTACTGTTGCTGTTATGTGATTCAGAACCATATGTTGGCAGCTGCACCAAAGCTGGGAAAGCTCATTATTTCAATAACACAAAACTGGGGACACTGGTTTTTCACATGTCCAATGCAGGACTAAAAATCCATTCAGTTACTTGTTTTAGTTTCATTCTTCAAGACTTTCATTCTGCAAATAATCTTTCAGACCCATGGATACATGATTGTATATCAAACGAGAATCCAAATAGATTGCCCAACTCCCAGCGGAAGTTGCCCTTCATAATCAGTTTGAGAGGTCAACCGATAAAGCAAGTTGCAATACACTGTTAATAAACGTTGCTGGTATTTTATTATGTGGGTCTTCAAATCTACCCGAGAAAGGCGTTCGTTTTTGCTGC
Organism: Clupea harengus; assembly: GCF_900700415.2. Taxonomy (NCBI): domain Eukaryota; kingdom Metazoa; phylum Chordata; class Actinopteri; order Clupeiformes; family Clupeidae; genus Clupea; species Clupea harengus. Next base: position 5,275,669 of record NC_045152.1, on the reverse strand, counting down.
AACTTGTAAAGATGATGTTTCTGCTTAAAGAGACTTCAAGTTTCATGAAAAACTCCAAAGCTGTCAGAGCTTGTCTGATGTTACACTAATTGGCTTAGAGGACACATTCTGGCTTCAGCCATGATTGCCGCAAAGTCTACAAGCTTTTAGCAGTATCCAATAACCGTGTATGTCCAAACCAAAGTAAGTCTTGGTACAATGTGTAAAATTGAGGTCTGTGGATCCTTATGTGATTCTGCTTAGACAATAAAACTAAAATCTCAAAAACTAACAAACATAAAACTATCACAGCAAAGATACCAAAGTAGGTTAGGTCTAGCGTAGCCCATATGACTATACAAAATTAGGCTACACGACATTTTACTGTAGCATAATTTAAGGTAGACTAGGCTACAAATGAGTAAGTGAACTTGTTCTATCCCCCCCCCCCCCCTGACGACAATTTCTGAAGAAACCATTAAACGTTTTGAAAAGCAAAATGCAAATAGTGAAATAAAAATAAGTTGACACAGGCCTTGCAGTGGGTTTAAATTTCGTTTCGAATGTGGGTTAAAGTGGTACATTCCGCACATTGTTTGTTGCTAAACAAATAGACTAAAGAACATTTGTGCTAAACTGCAGGGACTGCTTACCTTTTTGAGGCATGTCATTCGAGGCCGATAATGCTGTGCATGATCTCGATTTGACCGTATCGTCATGTTTGCTTTTTGATGTTATATCCCGTTATATGCCTTGAATTGTTAGAAAGTAAAATATTTCGCTGTCATTGAAAACAAGAATGACGGAAGTCTTTCGCCTTGCTCACTGCACGCACACACGGTGAACATAAGGAGCTTGCAGGGGGAAAAGAAAGTGCAATGATCTGTCTCCCCGCCAATCACGAATCAGCTCTATTCCTACGAACTGTTATCCCAGTAAAGAGCATCAGCTGGTTTGCTCACCTATACCTTTGCAGTAGAGAGCGGCTTGTTCAGCAGGCGGCGACATGGAGCACTCACAGACTCACTGCTAGTCTATACATAAGAACAGTTGGAGAATTATCGCATCTAGTTAAGACAGATAAAAAAGAATTCAACCTATGAATGAAAGACTTTAATGTTCTGTCGCCTTCAACAGGCTAATACGAATGCCTAATCTAATGGTTTAGCAACGATCTAGCTACTCCCAAAAGGGTGTCTTAGAAGTAAGTCATTTTGTAGATGGTGCCAATTTCAAAATAGGCTACTTCATCTCTTCTCCAGCACAATGGTAAACCAGTAAGACAATAACACAAACACAGCTGTGTGTGCCAACAATATAGACCCAGACAACACACGGATGTGAGTGATTCTTTGCTTGGTCATCTGATAATAATAAACTTTGACAGTTATTTAGACTCTTAGGTTTGTCATATTTTATTAGTAGCTTGGCCTACATCTTCAAACCCATGAAATGACTAGTCTCGCGCAAGAAGAGACGCCCAACATTTCATCACAGAATGCCGTGCGCGCTCCCAAATTGCAGTCACGCCCCGCCCGCCAATGGACTCACGGACGCGCTGAAACCCTCCCTACTGTATCGATGAAGTTGTTTCAAAGATGGCGGATTTCCTGCCGTCCCGGTCCTTTTTATCTTTTTGTTTTCCTAACTGTCTCCTCACTAGCAGTGAGCAGGAACAACTAAGGAAATCTAAAGAGATAGATAAGTGTCTATCGCGGGATAAAACATATGTGAAACGGTTGGTGAAGATATTACTACTCGGAGCTGGAGAGAGCGGCAAATCTACTTTCCTCAAGCAGATGCGCATCATACATGGTGAGGACTTCGATCAACGGGCCAAAGAAGAGTTCCGGGCTACGATTTACAGCAATGTTATCAAAGGTAGGGTTTTAAAAAGAAAGCGCATACTCCGCTGCGTTTCCTTTGGTCATTTTTAATTTTCAAAGTTCGGACTGTGGTTTGACTTGTAAGTTCAAAAGTTGTGCAAGGGTGGTGTGGCTAGTCGGCTGAAGTTGTGCGACGTCGAGCGGAGGCATTCACTTCTGTTTCTAAACCCATGCATTCTCAACCAGCCAGCAAACAGTAGAAGAAACGCCCATGTTATTCAGCTAGAAGTGTTCTACCACGATGATTTTCAGAACAAAGAGATGGCTCTCTTGCTTTTAACTTGTAGTGTTCTCTCTGTGATGCCCGTGTATATCTTCTTTACTCTAGGAACGCACATGAAATTGCTGGACGGACGTTGACTATTAACGTTACTTAAACACTTTGCTAAGTTAGCAAGGTTGCTAAATGGCTATGTCAATTGCAAGTATAATGGAAGATGGCTAACTGACGTGAGGCTCATTAGCTAGCCAGCTGTTCAGGGTGGTAAAGCTTAGGAAAGAGAAGCTGGCTGATTAGGGCCTAGTGCCGCAGTGTTTGTGCTTTGTGAAGGATTATGGTTTGTAAACTAGTGCGTTGTTTGCTGGTGGACTTAAAGAGATTGTTGCTAAGAATGAAGATGAGCTAACGTAGTGAACTAGAGATGACTTATCTGATTAGTTAGCTATCTAACGTTAGCTATGTTGAAAATACTACCATTTAGCCAGAAATCAGATTTTAAACCGAAATTAGTGATGTGTGCAAAACATAATTCCTATTCATACATTTAGGAGACATACCCACGCAAATATACTCCGTACAATCATCTGTGTAATAATGCAACCCCTTTTTGGTTAACAACAATGGAATTGGTGTCTAACGAAAACAAGACAAGGTGGCTGTGTTCCGAGCCTTGTGCATGGGCATAACCACGTATTGTTTACCCGGCTCTGAAATGACAATGCTCGCCATGTAAAATAGTTGTGTTATTGACTTCTCAACTGACTATTTAATCCTGAAGCACAACATGTTAGGGCGCATGCAGGTAGAGGGTGGTGTCCACTGTTTAGAGTTCACATGAGGCACAAGAGGAACTCCACGAGAAACGGTCACAAGAAATCCACTGCCATGTGTTCGTTGTCTAACCAGTTAGCAAACTGAGATGGAGAGCTATCGGCACCTGTTATGCAAACTAACTGGCCTGATTGTTTGTTGTGGTTTGTTGGGGGGGTGGGGGTGGGCATTTTTTAGATGGTTCTACATGTCTCTTCCATAGCTTGACATGGATTGATGGGGGTTACCCAGCGTATCCGGTTACGCAAAAATAAATGACACTTCTCCTCAGTTGAACTTATCCGAATTCCAGATGCATTAGCCAAATATCGTCAATGGGGATCTAACATGTCTCGGCATAAAAAGGGGAGACCCCTTTGAGGTGTTTGCTGGGGGTTTCCAGCACAGCATCATACGAGCAGCATTACCTCATGTAAGCCACAAAGCGAGACTGGAGTCGAGGTTGCCTTCGCTGTCTAATAAGAACTGGAGCGAGAACCCCGGAGCTGTGGTTTCTACTGTCTGATGGCGGATCGTTTCTCTCTTTTTTTTTTTTTTTTACTTTTTTTTTTATCCAAAGTTGAAGTCATTTTTACTTGAAGCTCACTCCTCGCCTGCTACAGAGAGGAAACGTTTAGTGAAATCGCTGTTTCAGATGTATCGTTAGCCTAACTTTAAGCTGCTCGACAGAGCAGAAGGATTTAGCCACACTCATTTTCAATTGGGCTGTTATGGGGGGGGGGACTTAAGGCACAGCTTGCGCTTTTGTTGCGATGGAATCTTGTTCGTGTCATTCTCCCTGCACAAGAGAAGAAGGGCACAGCGTAGGTCTATGCGTCGGAAGCTTGGCGCGCGTGGGGAGATGAGTTTGGTTTGCTTCCGTTCTCCCTCTAAAACCACATTTGACAGGGTGGGCCTGAAAGTGTCTAGCTGCCGGTTTGTGGGGCAATTTTTGAGGAAAACCCAGTATCCGGTTTCACATTGATCTTTACCAGGGAAATTACCTTTACTGTCAAAATGATAGTGCCATTATAAGCAGTCAGGACCCAACTATACTAATAACGACCCTGTATACTTTATGGAGTTCAGCGCTATTTTTACAGCATAATGTATGGCCCTCTCTGTCTCTCTCTCTCACACACACCCCAGCAGGTGAGAGTGGTCTTTATCGTTTACAGAGAACATGTAGCGAGGGTGGTAAAAATCGACCCAAGGTCACACCATTCATCACTAAGGGAAAACTGTTTGTAAATGTTGTATGTGGGCATTTAAAGAGCAGGGTCGGTCGGGTCTGTGGGAAGAATAGTGAAAGGTATTGAGGGGGTGGGTACGATGTGATTTTTTTATTTATTTTTTTTTACAGTTAAGAGAAGGTCTGTGTGTGAAATGCAGAGATCGTTTGCTGACCATAGCCCAGTTGTTAAACTTTCTAGTTCTACAGAGGTGAGAGGTCAGCATGCAGTCATGTGTAGAAGCTGACGAATTTGAATTCAGGGAATGTCAGCATCACATACTCCTCCACCTCTTACCTTTCTTGTTATTACTCTGTTGTGTGTGTGTGTCAGAGAGAGAGACATTTACTCTATACAACAGTGCATGGCAAGTGTTACAAAACGTCAGCCATCATGGAAAAAAATGAAGGTTTTCAGTCACTGAATATGACCACACAGTCCCTTATTGGATGAGAGAGGAGAGAAAGATGACTGTTCTTTGGTCTTTGTTTTTTTTTCTGCGCTCTGGGTTTCTGTGGCAGAGATGGCTTTTGTGATTTGTGTGTGTGTGTGTGGGAGAGCGAGTGTGATGATGGGCAATTCCTGTTTGTGACGCCTACACGCACGCCATGTTTGACCCCCGCCAGTGTTGGTGTTTCTGTTCTTTATATTTGTATTTACTCACTCATTGTTCCCTGCCTTCTTCTTGGCTCAGGGCCTCTGCTCTCGGCCAGCCCCGACTGGCAGCTGGGGCTGGGCATGCGAGCGCTTGCATCCTGCCATTGTTTTGTTTCTTAAATCAGAGGTGATCTGATAATCTAGGCATGCGCTGGCAGGGGCACCTCCGGAGCGAGGGAAATCTCTGCGGTGCCAAAAGACCCATTCGTCGTCACGGCAACGCCAGAGTTTTGCCTGGCCTCCTCCCCGGAATTCTGGCAGGGTGGCCAAGACTCTGGAACCCTGGTGATGCTAGCCAGTGCTCGGTGTAAGCTGCTGGGTGACCGGCCGGCCGGCCCTTCGATGTCTAGCCGAGGTTGGCTTGTGTGGTCATTGGTTTTGGTTAGGGATGCTGCTGTCCGCCGGGGCTTCAGTGACCACAGTGCTCTACAGCCAGACAGCCAAACTGCTGTCAGAGTGCATCATGTTTGGCTGATGTCCCGCTTTCCCAGAAAGCCCACAGGCGGTCGGAGCTGAGTGTATTTAATGCATCTCACGGCAGGCAGCTCGTTATCGCCACGGTAATGGCCCTCTATGGACCTGTGCCATCGATCTAGCAGACCAGCTACCGGTCATCACGCCATTGACCGGCACGTTCAGTCACGGTGGAATGGCGGTGAAGCGCAGCTCTCCCTAGTGTAGGCCTGACCTTCCAGGGGTCAGACACCCATGACCCAACTGCTCTCACAACATAATGTGTGCCTGCTTGAGTATGGTGCTATATACTCATGGGTTATATGTTTGGCTTTCCAGGGGTCTCTTTCTCCTTCTCATTGGCTCTCTGGCTGGCTCTCTCACACACACACACACGCGCGCGCACACACCCACACGCGCACATGACAATTCTCATAGGCAGAACAGGTATAACTCTGTGTGTGTGTGTGTTTATGCTATCAGTTGACAGCAGGAAACCACTGACTGTAAATGTTTCTTCAGTCTAATTTGTACCATGCTGTCACTTTTGTAACCACAGTTACAGGCGCACGTACGCACACACACACTTCACTCACACTTGCACACACACACACACACACACACTTTTGCGGTCACACACGCCTGGTGCAGCCTGCTGGGGAGACTACCAGCACACTTCTGTGGTCTGTCAAATGCAAAGCCTGTGTGTGTGTGTGTGTGTGTGTGTGTGTGTGTGTGTGTGTGTGTGTGTGTGTGTGTGTGTGTGTGTGTGTGCAGACCTGCAGAGGGGAGAGCAGCCAGTGAACTCTACAGGTGAGCAGAGTGGGAGGTGTGAAGAATAAAGGTTTTGAATACAGCCGCCTTAGACCTGCAGAAGGAGGCTGGCAAATGGAGAAGGAAAATAGAGGAGAGGGAGAAGACGAGGGGCAATAAAAGCAGAATGAGAGGATGGTGGAGTTGGTAAGGGTTAAAGAAAATGGCTTTGGCTGGATATGTGTGAGGTTTAAGTTACTCACCCACTGCCCCCCCCCCCCCCACCCCCACCCATGCCTGCGCCTTCCCCCAAACAGGAACAGCCTCCACCACACACAGATTTATACACAAGGACTCTACCGCCACCACCAACAACAACAGCTTACACGCACACACAATCTCACTTACCAATACACACACACACACACACACACACACACACACACAGCAGTAGCAGTAGCAGCCTCAGCACACACAGATTTGTACACAAGCACTGTACAGCTACCACTAACAGCTTACACACACACACACACACACACACACACACACACACACATAGCAGGAGCAGTAGCAGTAGCAGTGCCTGTGCCAAACAGGAAAACGGCCTCCACCACACACAGATTTACACACAAGCACTCTACTGCTATCACTAACAACAACAGCTTGCACACACACCATCTTACCAATACACACACACACTCACACACAGAGAGAGAGAGATCAGAAGCAGTAGTAGTAGCAGTATGGGAGCATCTGGCATAAGCCCACCTAACCCCACCACACACCACAGGCAGCCCTATTTTTAGATGAGACCAAAGGGGTAGATTGGGCATGTCAGTTTTTTTCCCTTTCGTTCTCTCCCTCTCTCTCTGTCTCTCTCTCTGTCTCTCTCTCTGTCTCATTGTTGACAATAAACAGACCTCCAACTTTGAGTTTACTTTCTGTGCATTTGTAAAGCCTGTAGGGGTTGATTGCCTGATTTTATTGAAACAGGCTTTTATTGTGTGACTGTTTTTGTAAATGTGTTTGCCTAAATGCACATGTGTGTTTGTGGTTGTGTTGCATGTACTCAGACTAATCAACATGCCATTCTCAGGAACTTGAGCAGCACAGGGGTCTCTGAAGCTGAAGTTTGTTTTGACACACACTCTCACACACACACACACACACACACACACACACCTACACACCTGACATTTGTGGCCATTTGAGTGAGACAAAGGTGATGCAGGTGTATAGCACTGACATGGATCCTTCAAAAAGAGGACCTTTGAGAATATGCATGCTGGGTAGTTATTACCATTACCAACGGAGTTGCTGACCGTTCATTTGAATGTTTTGCAGACCTGGTGTTTATATTTCTGTGTTTGTTTTTGGCCAAGCCTTGTTTTCAGGGCTTACATGGTATCACATGGTACTGATTTTTAACAATCTGCTCTCTCCCTCCCTCTCCCTCTCTCTCCCTCCCTC
>NC_045152.1:5253209-5263209 GCF_900700415.2 Clupea harengus | reverse complement strand
TATGGTCTGAGGGGATGGGTTATCCGTGCTGGAATGTTTATCTGTGATTAAACTTCAGACTGTGGCTCGGGTGCGACTGGCAGCCCCCAAGCGACTCACGTTCCCTCTCTCTCTCTTTCTCTCTCTCTCTCTCTCTCTCTCTCCGTCTCTCTTTCTCTCATCATGAACTGTTCAAGTTTTTCTTTTCCTTCCACTAGTTTTCCTCTCTCTCTGACTCCTGTGCCGTATTTCTTTGGAGGGAACAAGCACATCCTCTGGGCCAGCTTCAGTGACGCTCTGAATGCCGTCAAGCCAGAAGACAAATGTCTTGTGCAGATTGTGCAGTCTCTTTCTTTCTTTCTTTCTTTCTCTTTCTGCGTGGGCCAGGCTAGCTGAGGCTTGCTGACAGTGGCCCCTCCTGTCTGACGTCTGACCCCTGACCCCTGACCTCTATCCAGCTCCGGCTGAGCCCTGACTGACACGCGCAGCACGTGAGGCTCCTGTCTGAGCAAACGCACCGCCGTGACGTGACGTGACGAATGCACTGCCCCGGACGTGACGAACAGAGCCAGTCATGCATGTCATACAGGAGGGACATTTTTTTTTTTTTACACCCGAGTAGTCAATGTGTCACTCACTGGAAAACCACAGTGCCGTGCCAGGCGTAGTATAGCACAGCTTGCACAGACGGTTATGTATTGAGACAAGCATGGGTGAACATGGCCCTCTCAGCCTATTGAGAGGTTGCTTTATTATTCCATGCTTAGTAGATTTAGGATTATTAGCTGATAATTAGCAAGGCTAATTGGGGCGGATGGTAGCCTGGAGGACCAGTGCACTGTGCCATTCCAGTCGAGATGGGGTGGGTCAGCAGGCATTCTGCAGATAACAGCCCCCAGGTGACCCCCTGACCGGCTGTTTCCGCAGTGACTCCATCTCCCACGACAACTGTAACCAGAGGAACCAGTTCAGGTCAAAGCTCATTAACCATCCTGTTGCTCCTTCAGGGGCATTTCAAAAGCAGGTATTTCCAGGTACTGCTTACTAAAGACTCCCGATAGCCCGGCGGTATAGTGGCGGGTTAATGAGCACGGAGAGGTTTGCCCTGCCAAGGAGATGCCCACTGCTTGGGTCATCCCCTGAGGAAAAGAGCATTATGATGCTGTGCACAATGTGGTCATTATGGTCCAACAAAACAATAAATCACGTTGACCTTAGACAAGGTCGTGTTTAGATTATAAAACAAAAATCCCTGTGTGTGTGTGTGTGTGTGTGTGTGTGTGTGTTGGCAAGAGGCTGTACTTATATGCAGGGAATGGGTATAGTTTCTCTCTCTCTCTCTCTCCCCCTCTCGATCGATCTATGTGTGTTCATTAAGTAACTGCAAGTAAGTGCAGTGGGAACTGTATGATGTGCTTATGTGAAAGAGTGTGTAGTGTGCCTGTGCTTTATTTGTACAGGTTTGGATTTTGTGTGCTGAGCTTTGCAAACTGTGTGTGTGTGTGAGAGAGAGACCGACAATACTGCATAACTTTGTGAGGCACTTCACTAAATATAGAGACAACAGTACTCATCTCTTATTCGTTTAGTTCTCTCATTCTGTCTTTCTTGTAAATTCCAAAACCCTCCTTCTATCAGTTTCAGAACCTTTCTGTGGTAGAGGTGTGGCTGCGTCTTCTTGCACTGGCAGGAAAAGTCTGAGGAGAGGCTGGTCACCACAACCCAGGCCGGAAGCAGAAGCCACATCTCTCTATTGTCTCTTTCCATTTCTTTTTCTTACTTTCTTTCTTTCTCTCTCTTTCTCCCATTTGGTTAACTTCCCCCTCAATTGTTTTTTTTTCTTCTCCACACTTGTTGTCTGATTCCTCTCACTCCACCTCTTTATTATCTGTCTTTTTATTCCTCCTTTTTACACCGCCCTCTATCATTTACTTCTCTCTCTCTCTCTCTCTCTCTCTCTCTCTCTCTCTTTCATTTTTAAGAGAAAAATAATCACAAAACAGGGCATTCTCGTTGCTTTCCTGACAATAATCTGACTAAAAACACTGGTAGAAATACACATGTACTTTACTTTACTTTAAAAAGTTGAAAGAGTAGGCGAGCCTCACACCGCTGCTGTTGAGCTCAAAATTCATTTTATTTCCGTCTGGTAAAACCAAGCTAAGGATTGACCAATGCGGAAGGAAGGATGGCACGGGTGCAGTCAGTGCCGGGTCATTTTCATTTGGCATCTCGGAGTCACAGGTGGCCCTGCTAGACTTTCCCAAAAAACAACTGCCATTGGGATACACTTCATTAGCAAGTGTAACATATATCTGGATAAAAGTTGATTTTAATAACCAGTTCAATTAAATCACTCACCAAGTAGGGCTGGGGAAGCAGGGGTCCTATTAAGGGGGTACCAAGGGGTCGGAATCACAAGACACGGACGTGGTCCGAGTGACCTTTTCTTTCATTTTCTTTTCCACAATCAGGACACACAAACAAACTTAATTGAAAATAATCAACAACCAAAATGCATGTTAGGCCAGGCACCTTGTACCCAGTGCATCCCCTCAGCAACACCCCTCCTCCCCTCTTCACTCCACCACTATTTGCACACAACTACAGCATACTTTATCTTTTGAAGTTGTAGGTAAGGCAGAGAGAGGGGGGGGTTGGCTCTAGCATCACAGCACACACCACCCACCGACTAGCAGTGCATAATTCTGCTCAGGAAGTGAAGATGGGGTGGGGTGGGTGTTGTGTCGTGTATACCACTTCCCTCATGCACACGTACAGGCGTACACATGCAAACACGCGCGCCTCATAGATGACTCATTTCTAAGTTCCATGCTGCCGTCATACTACTGACATGCGAAAGTGTGATCAGACCACTGTGCCACAACGTCCTAGTTATCTCAACCTGAAATAGGTCAATGCCACAGTCCCTTGCTTGGTGTTTCCCGCCGTCATGCTGTACGTCTCTGTCATCCTCTGTTTGTTTGTTTAAGGTTTTCGTTCCATGTCTAGTTCTTCTCTATTGTGTTTGTTTGTTTGTCACTCACTTTGTTTATGTGCTGCTTGTTGTGACTAGTAGTCTTTCCACCTCATTGGTGTGTCTCTCCACGTGTGCTTAATATTCCTTCGGTGTTTTTGTTTTTCCGTTGGTTTCCACTGACCTAGCTGAGCGACACAGCTATCATCCATCATCTGATCGGGTGCTGAATGACAACAGGACATTATTGTCTTCTGGGGTTTAGATTTAAAGTTGGTACCTGTTGCTATGGTTTCTCTCTTTTGTGTCCACTTACTTACCAGTGGCATCCTTGTCGTCGTCATCGTCGTCGTCGTGTGCCTCCCCCCCCTCCCCAAATGTTCGTTTTTGTCCACTTCATCAAGTCTTGAGTTTCTCTGAGCTCAGTACAGGAAGTAGTCACTGGGTCCTTGCCTTGGTGTCTCCGAAGGAAGGAAAAGAAATATGATGAAAGAAAGAAAAGAAAGATGCAAGATCAACTGTTTAATTCCTGTCCCTCACCCTGTTGTTCTGAGCTTTTGTTGTTCTTCTAAGCTATGGACTTTTTTTTGTACTGATGTGTGATGTGCGTTTATTGTTCATTGGGTATTATATTTCTGTTGTTCAGTGCTGCTGGACACACCCTTCATTGAACCTGAGGAGAGGTCATACAGAGAGCATAGACGGGACTTTCCCTTGGTCACAACATCTTATATCATCATGTATCACACACGTGAACGTCTGTATTCCCGGACCATATTCTGTAAACACCCGTGACTCTTACACAACAGCACAGGTGCATGCTGGGATATGTGTGTTCTTGTGACACCACCATCTCTGGTCTTGGAGAGGAAAATGGTGTGGGGAAGGAAAAAACAAACACACACACAGACAGACGGACGAACGGACGGACGGACGGACAGAGACCCCCACAAGCACGCACACACACACACACACGGACGGACAAAGACACACAGACACACACACACAGACAGACAGTCAGACAGACAGACAGAGACCCACAGACAGACATGCACACCAATGCACATTGACATGGATTTTCAGTTGTAGATTTTCTTATCAATTTGAGTTCCAGTGTGGGCACTGAAGACTAGGAAGTAATTTCACAACCCGTATTCAATGCAGAGAAAAGAATAGATATTCTGTCGACAGAAGCGCATAACCATCCAAGATCAAAATTCAACATAATGGTTACCACAAATATTGCTTGCTGATGTCCCCAATGGAATACTCTTAGGTCACTCGGTTTCCAGGTCTTGATACATTAGTTTAGTTTGAGTCATTAATTAAACGGGACTGAAATTGACGAGGAAATGAATTTGTTGAAAATAAATGAAGTTCAGAGCGGCAAGGGAACTGGTGTTTGTACTGATTCACTAGAGAGCCTGTCTGGTGTTTGTACTGATTCACTAGAGATCATGTCTTGTGGCAGCGTCGCTGAAACTGGATCTTTTATTTTATTTACATCACCCATGGAGCGTAAGGACGACACAAGGGCGTCCATGCAACAACAGAGCAACTAGAGTAGTCTCAAAGATAGAAACTAGAGTAGAATCGGATAATAATAATAATAACACATTCACATTCAGCCCTTCAATCCTCACTCACAATGCACATTTGCTCATCCATCAGCTTCTACCTGTGAAAGTCAGACCCTTGGGCATGTCGAGCTGGCGCGTGCCAGGCTTCAGTCAGTGGGCATGGTGCCACCTGGCTGGCGTAAACACGTTTGGCCTGAGTCTGTTCTCCGACCAGTTCTTGTGAGTCTGTGGGATCTGTTGCCTGCTGTCCGCCACCCCGCACCCCGCCCCGGAGCTCTTTTTGATTTCTCAGAGAGTCATGGAACATTAGGACGGAGCCTTGTTTGCTCTTCCGCTCACTTTAGCCATTTCCTGCGCAGCCTGTTCCCATTACTCAAGGCTTTTCCTCCCTCTCTCTCTCTCTCTCTCTCGCCCCCTCTCTCTCCCTCTCACTCTCGCCCTCTCTCCTGCTCACTCTCACCCTCTCTCGTTCTCACTCTCGCCCTCTCTCTCCCTCTCACTCTCGCCCTCTCTCTCTCTTTCTTTCTTGCCCCTCTCCTTCTCTCTCTCTGTCTCTCTCTCTCTCTCTTTCTTGCCCCTCTCCTTCTCTCTCTTCCCTGTCTCCCTTTTTTTTTCCTTCTTTCTTATAATATCTGTCTTCTATAATAGCTGTTTGCTGCTAGTCTCTGACGTCTTGAGATGCCTCTTTGTGTGTGTGTGTGTGTGTGTGTGTGTGTGTGTGTGTGTGTGTGTGTGTGTGTGTGTGTGTGTGTGTGTGTGTGTGTGTGTGTGTGTGTGAACAGGGTGTTTTCACTGCCTGCTAACTACACTGGACAGCTGGTGCAGGCACGGAGTCTGTCCTCTCCTCTCCTCTCAGGGACGAGCAGACGAGCAGGCACACTAGAGGGCCTCCTGACCTGATCTCACACAGCCAGAACCAGCAGGCACACTAGAGGGCCTCCTGACCTGATCTCACACAGCCAGAACCAGCAGGCACACTAGAGGGCCTCCTGACCTGATCTCACACAGCCAGACCCCCTCCAGACTCCGATTCTATAGGGGATCACACTAAAACACGACTCCACTTACATGAACATGACACTCAGTTCACAGAGCTCAGGATGACACAGCAGCAGTCCCAATCTGCAAATCGGAACACCTGTTGACATTCTGCTAGCTATCCATTCATTTGTTTTAGTGTGTGTGTGTGTGTGTGTGTGTGTGTGTGTGTGTGTGTGTGTGTGGGGGGGGGGGGGGGGTATTGTAGATGGGAGCGAAAAAGTACTTTGACAGGAATCTGCCGGTCAAGTCAGCAGGCGTGGCCTGTGGAACTGTGTTAGCCTCCTGAGATCTTTGACTCTAATGGCTATATGGTTATATATGGTTATATGTGTACGACTACTATATGAGCATGCTGGATTCCCTTCATGTAAAATGAAGGTTGTGAATAGTAGTGTCCACTCGGAATGCAGTGCGGTTCTCTCAGTTCTCTGTTGACAGTTCTAGGAACCTTTTGGGTTCCCTTCATTAGTTGGTGGCGGTGTAGGTGGTGTTGAATAGCCTTGTCAGAACTCCCGAGTGTGCTCCAGGCAGCCAGCTGGTGCCGTTCTCTCTGTCATTGAGCCGTCGGTGACAGGCGGTGACGAGCAGATGAGCGCCGACGACAGGAACTCAAAAGACCAAATAGGCCGTATTCAACCAGAGATGGGAATGCAGCATAAAATTGCAACACCATTACAGGGACTCCGCAGTCGTGTGTGTGTGTGTGTGTGTGTGTGTGAGTGAGAAGCGCCACAGTCACATCTGTTGGAGGCCAGTGAAACTGCAACACATCACGGAGTGATATCTGTTGGAGGCCTTATTTGTGTTTGAAACTGTAGCGTCATATTTTCGAATGGCTGGCCAAAAGAGTGGGGGTGTTACGTTTTTAAGCTGATGACAGGGAGCCTAGTGTGTTCTTGGTCACATCAATTTGAAAGCTGGACCAAAGTGTTTGATTTCATTAAAATTACAATTAGGCCAAAAGAAAAGCTGTAAGTACAGTCTGGACAGTCTTTTTTTCTCTCAACGCCTCAATAGGTAGATCTTATCTGTCACCAAGGCAGAGGTTAGGGATCTTGGGCTTAAAAAGGTTTGTGACGCGGTCAGACAGGGATGTGCCGGGTAGGGGACAGACGATGACAGGAGGTTATGCGTGCCTCTCATCACATGTCGGGAGGAAAGATCGAGCGACTGGCTGGAGACGGTGTCAGACAGGACCCGTATAAAGGACACTCCACGTAGGGCTTCAAAATGACCAACACACACCTGTGGAAGTAAACTGTCACTTATACTGATATACGAACACACACACACACACACACACACACACAGATTGTGATGTGTGGATCGAGGTAATCGCTCTGTCACTCTCTGTGTGTCTGCGTGTCTGCGTGTGTGTTTGCGTGTGTGCGCGTGCATGTTCATGTTTTTACTCTGGAATGAGTTAGTTGGAGTGGCTTGGGAACTTTGCTGTAATCGCTGTGTTTGCTAGTAGAGGCCCATGTGATGCTGATGGGCCACGATAAAGAACTCATGCGAGGGTGCTGTTTATGTTGCTCATCAGGATTCTACACACACATATACTCTCTCGCTCTCGCTCTCGCTCTCTCTCTCTTTCCCTTTCTTTATTTCTTTCTCACTTTCTTTCTCTCTCCCTCCCGCTTTCTTCCTCTTTCTCTATCTTTCTTTCTCTTTTTCCTTCTCTGTTTCTCTCTATTTCTTTTTTTCAGCACCAGATTGTGATTTTTATTTTGTTTATTTCAATTTAGTTTGTTCATTCTTTGTCGTGTCCTCTCAGTTTTTTCCTCCTTTCTCCCCCTTCTGTTCTCATTTCTTTAGGTTTTCTCTATCACCATGTAATTGCCGTTCTCTTGCTCTCTCTTGACTCTTCCCTGCCCTCTGTCTTTCGGTCTCACTGTAAGACAAATACACACACACACACACACACACACACACACACACACACACAGACAGACAGACATTCAGACACGCAGGTCTTTTGGTTGACCTCTGTTGTTGGTATAACACTTTATGGGGATGGAGGATTATTTTCAGTGGATATATTTGCCTTGGAACTGCATCTCTGACATCATCTTCTCTCTCTCTCTCTTCTTTTTTGCTCTCAGGGTGAATCAGTGAAGTATTTCCTGGACAACTTGGAAAAATTAGGAATGCCGGTAAGTGTCACCATCTCAAGACCATCTGGGGCAAGAACCATTTCAGGCGAGCGCGCAAACACTCGCGCACACACACACACACACACACACACACACACACACACACACACACACACAACCACACAACAGTTTGCATGTGCACCTACATACACACATGCACTAGCGGAAAATCCCTGGACTGATTTTCTACACATACGCACACAACAATGGTGAGGGGCAATCATCGAACAGTAAGGGTATCCACGGCACATGCTAGTGTACACACACACACACACACACACACACACATACACACTCTTCTACAGTGGATACACATAAACACAAATGCACACAAACCAGTGATGAGGGGCACACATGGAACAGTATCCACAGCATTTAAACATGCGCACACACACACACACACACACACACACACACACACACACACACACAAACACAAACACACACACACACACACACACACACTCTGACACACACTCCTGGAATTGTGTGCGCTTCTGCAGCTGTCCCAGCAGAGTCCTGGTGTTGTTGCACACAAGCTGCTCTATTCTTGTCTGTGGGTGTTCACGTGTGTGTGTGTGTGTGTGTGTGTCCGCGTGTGTGGTGTGTGTGTGTGACTCAGACACACAGGGTTCCTCAGGGGCCTATATCGCCCCAGTTTACCCGGTTGAAATGGGTGGCGTCACGATGCTTTAGCAACTGGGCAGCTTTTGGATGTTGTGGTCGTCTTGTGTTGATGACCTACTTCTTTTTACACTAAGCCACACAATTAGTGGCTAGTAGGTGCTCTACTTCATTTTGTGTTTGTATGTCAGATGACCAGAGGATAAAGTCAAAGATCAGGCGTAACCTGCAAGTCATGGACTTCTGCTGTGTCACCATCACTACACTCAGAGCCGTTAACTTCTGACGTCTTCAGACAAAACTGACGTCTAATATCAGCGATTATCTACTTCTTCTAGATGAGAGATAGGTAGATAAGCAGACCGATGTTCCTGTTCCTGAATGTCATGGTAATAATCATGGTTAAGATCAGACTAGGTTGTACACAACCCAAGTATTACGCAAATGTATCACTACATAATAATAATAATGTACCACTACATCATAATAATAATAATAATAATTATTATTATTATTATTATTATGTAGTGGTACATTTGCATTTGAGTAATAATTGGGTCGTGTACAAACGAGTCTGATCTGTGTCTTCATGGTAGGGTGAACATTTTCAATTACTTCATTACTTAAATAATAATACATATCATCTTTAAGCCTAAATAAATCTGGGAACTTTCATGTCAGCCATGCCTAGTTTCACTGCTGTAACCTTAGAGCTAGTACCATCAGTCCCCTCGTAGCTTACGTTTAACTGCAAAATAACGTTTAGCTAATCATCAACGTCAATAATCAACTTGATTGTTGGTTGTGAAACAGTAAGGCAGTTGTACCGAGTAACTGAACATTCAACAATTCTTCAGTTGCTATGGTAAATGTTGTTATGGGGAAATCTTTATGTCTTTCTGTTGAAAATGAACATCAGCTGAGACATCAAGTCTCACATTCAAGTATCCAACGGTATCGGTCTTAAAAATCTTGTCACTATCACATATTTAATTTGTCACTTGCACATATTTCACTTGTCACATGTGCATTTACTCAGTGGTTGTGAGCTCATGAGCGAGGAGCCTCATTTGTAATTGCAAGGTTATATTGTCAGAGGTGCTCGGATAACAATTCTTGTTACTGAACTGTCATAAGTGAACCATCATTGGTTCATTGCGTGCTCTCCACACTCCATGAAGGCACAGGAGAGTACACACTTGAAGCGAAAGTATGCACAAAAAAGTATGCCAGCCTCAAGTTTTTTTCATTTAGACAAAAAAAAAAAAGAAAGGATCAAATGCTGATGTAGTATTAGTATTCTTTTACAACATCCGTAATAATGTTGTTCTTGGTGCCTGAGGCCAAAGCTGTGACTCCCCTGCTCGTCCTGATGCCTGTAGTGGGTGGTTTTCTGTAAACCCGACTCCTCTTCCTAACGCTAGAGTTATACTTTCTGCATGCTGCGTATTCAAGGGCCCGCTAGGGATCCGAATGACGCAAATTTGTCATCAGAGGATGTACACACACACACACACACACACACACACACACTCTCTGTGCGGACGTCTCTGTAACTGACGCCTAAGAGGGGGAAGGGGAAACACTGTTGGGTTTGTTGATTGGCGTCAGCCGCCTTACAGAATCGTCACGGTCACTGCTGG
>NC_045152.1:5238209-5248209 GCF_900700415.2 Clupea harengus | reverse complement strand
GTGATTTAGGGCTGAACGATTTGGGAAAATAATCTAATTGCGATTTTTTTTTAACCAAAATATTGCGATTGCGATTTAATATGCGATTTTTTTTTTTTTATCCTCTTTTTTTCCCCAACAAAACGTAATGAATGATTTAAATATGACCAACACAATATTAGATACATTTAGTGTAAAATATTCTTTCCCACATTTTACATTTTTATTTAACTGCTCATTACAGAAACAAGAACAACAACTCGGTGGCTTTGCCACTGTGCATTTAAGTAATTTAAAAAAAGTAATTTTAAGTATAAACACTAGGCATGCACTTTTTAAACACTGTGTGCAAAATGTACCATCTTATTTTTAAAAAAAAAAAAATTTTAGAACACGTTTTTTTTTATCGCGAACGTTGCGTTAGAAAATCGCGTTCTATCATATCGCGATTAAATCGCAAATGCAATTAATCGTTCAGCCCTAGTGTGATTGCTGTTTTATGTTGGGGTGCTGTGTGTGATTGCTGTTTTGTGTTGGGGTGCTGTGTGTGATTGCTGTTTTGTGTTGGGGTGCTGTGTGTGATTGCTGTTTTATGTTGGGGTGCTGTGTGTGATTGCTGTTTTGTGTTGGGGTGCTGTGTGTGATTGCTGTTTTGTGTTGGGGTGTTGGGGTGCTGTGTGTGATTGCTGTTTTGTGTTGGGGTGCTGTGTGTGATTGCTGTTTTGTGTTGGGGTGCTGTGAGTGTGATTGCTGTTTTGTGTTGGGGTGCTGTGAGTGTGATTGCTGTTTTGTGTTGGGGTGCTGTGAGTGTGATTGCTGTTTTGTGTTGGGGTGCTGTGTGTGATTGCTGTTTTGTGTTGGGGTGCTGTGTGTGATTGCTGTTTTGTGTTGGGGTGCTGTGTGTGATTGCTGTTTTGTGTTGGGGTGCTGTGAGTGTGATTGCTGTTTTGTGTTGGGGTGCTGTGTGTGATTGCTGTTTTATGTTGGGGTGTTGGGGTGCTGTGTGTGATTGCTGTTTTGTGTTGGGGTGCTGTGTGTGATTGCTGTTTTGTGTTGGGGTGTTGGGGTGCTGTGTGTGATTGCTGTTTTGTGTTGGGGTGCTGTGTGTGATTGCTGTTTTATGTTGGGGTGTTGGGGTGCTGTGTGTGATTGCTGTTTTGTGTTGGGGTGTTGGGGTGCTGTGTGTGATTGCTGTTTTGTGTTGGGGTGTTGGGGTGCTGTGTGTGATTGCTGTTTTGTGTTGGGGTGTTGGGGTGCTGTGTGTGATTGCTGTTTTGTGTTGGGGTGTTGGGGTGCTGTGTGTGATTGCTGTTTTGTGTTGGGGTGTTGGGGTGCTGTGTGTGATTGCTGGAGGGATCTCTTGGTTCAGTGTGAGAAACTAGGGGTCCTAATTTATGAATTGATTTTGGGAACAAGAGGAGGCCTTCGAACAAAGAATTGAAACTGGCTAATGTGAGTTTGTCAAAATGACACTGAAAATAAGTTCCTCTTGGCTCCTTGTTTGAGTAATGGTACACTTGGTGCCTTCTCACTCAGAACAGAAGCTGTTTTGTTTTAGTAAAAGATATTTTTCTCTTGTCGCTTTGTTTCTGTGTTTGAAGCAAAACTGTGTGGTCGCATACTGAATTGGAGTATGTACATGCGCGCACACACACGCACACACACACACACACACACACACACACACACACACACACACACAAAGCAGTGATGGCATTTTCCCACTCAAACCCATGTCTTTGTGTCTGTGTCCTCCACAGGACTATCTACCGATAGTGCAGGACATCCTGTTGGCGCGCAAGCCCACCAAGGGCATCCACGAGTACGACTTTGAGATAAAGAACGTGCCCTTCAAGATGGTGGACGTCGGGGGCCAGCGGTCGGAGCGGCGGCGCTGGTTCGAATGCTTTGACAGCGTCACCTCCATCCTCTTCCTCGTCTCGTCCAGCGAGTTCGACCAGGTGCTGATGGAGGACAGACAGACCAACCGGCTGACGGAGTCGCTCAGCATCTTCGAGACCATCGTCAACAACCGCGTTTTCTCCAACGTCTCCATCATCCTCTTCCTCAACAAGACGGACTTGCTTGAGGAGAAGGTGAGGGCGGTGTCGATCAAGGACTACTTCCCCGAGTACACGGGCGACCCGCACAGCCTGGCCGACGTGCAGAAGTTCCTGGTGGAGTGCTTCCGGAGCAAGCGGCGGGACCAGCAGCAGAAGCCCCTCTACCACCACTTCACCACCGCCATTAACACCGCCAACATCCGGCTGGTCTTCCGCGACGTCAAGGACACCATCTTGCACGACAACCTCAAGCAGCTCATGCTGCAGTGACGTTGCCAATGCATATGACACCCCCCCCCCTCCTCTCCACACACACACACACCAGCTCAGTCCAAACACCACCTCCCCCACATGCCCCTTCTGTCTGATTTGTCCACCTCTGCACACACACACACACATACACACACACACACATACAACCACTTACACACATGCTTTCCCTCTCCCTGATCCCTCCGTGTCCAACCACTATCCCTGTAATGCCCCCCCCCCCCCCTGAGATGGAGAAGTCTCCCTCTCTGCTTTGTGCCTGTTTTTAACCCACTGTAGTCCCTTTCCCTCTGAAGCTCTGACCCCTGGTTTAGGGGTGTCGGGCGGAGGGGACTTTGTAAATGTGCGGAACCACCACGCTTTCCCTCCCCCACAGAGACTTGAGTGGCGAAGAACCGTTTGCCACATGCTGATGCGGAAGGGACCACCGTTTCGTCTCTGTCTGTCTGTCTGATTGATTGATTAATTGATTGTTTTTAGAGTGTAATTGTTGTGTCAAACTGTATTGCGTTGCCTTACTCCCCCTCGGGCCCCCTAGTGGCGGCTCTGGAATCCAGCAGAAGCCCCTGAGAGCTTCTCCTCCTCCCTCTCCGCCAGTTGAAAAACTGATGCAAGCGGCAACTGAAAGCAAAGTGAATAGTGAAAAGTTTTTGGCCTTTTTATTTTTATTTTTCCCTTTTCTTTTTGTGTTCGTCTGTCTTGTAGGAAACATCAGAGCACTGTCCTTAAATGCCACCTCTTGAGCCTTTTTAACACTGACCAGCTACTCGCTAAGCAGCGGATGTGTGTTAATAGCTGACCTGGGTCACAATGAGCTGCTGCCGGGGTAGTGAGGGTTCATAAATGATGACAAGAAACCTTCTGGTGTTTTGAAACAGTTATTGTATAGAAAAAGAGACCTTCCAGGCCCTTTTTTTTAAAGCTGTAGTTGGTTAATCAGTTGTATTAAATCTTGAATTTCTTTATATATGTCCATATATATGGATAGATATGGATATATAAATATATTTACCTATGAGAAAAAAAATCTTAACTTATATTTCAAAAAGTTTCTGGTGGATTTATGTTACAAGCAATTTGAGAACTTTTTTTTCTTGAGGGGGAGGAGGGGGGGGTTCCACATTGCGTGTGCATATTTGTAAACATACACGCACACATGTACACACAATAACTGAATTCATACTGTTGTCAGCCACACAGGGCAAGAGAAGGTTCCAGTATGTATATGTTTTGAGTATTCTCAGGGCTCCTGATGACCACTTCTATTTTCCTAAAGCCAACATTCAAATCCTTTCGTCAGGCAAAGGAATTGTTGGCCACTCTGATTGACCGGCTTACATTTTGACTTGCTGGACTTTGATTGGCCTCCTGCTGCTGGCCTTAACCAATCTCTGTCCTCTGCTGCCCCTGTAAAACCAGCAAAGACTCCTCCCCTTTTTTGTTTAGAGTGGTCCTGAATTCCGTAAGGTTACTTTTTAAATGGCAATGGTCAGTGGTGTTTGAAGTCATGTTTTATTTAGTTTTTCTTTGTTTTTCTTTTCTTTTGTTTTTAACCCAGCATTTCTATTCTTCAGTATATTTTTGTTTTGCTTGTTTTGATCTTGGCCACAGGGTTCAGTTTCCTGTGACTTAATCAGACGGCACCTATGCATCTGACAAAAAACCACTGCTTTTATTTCCGAGGTACCAATTGAACCATTTGTCTCTAGCTCTCTGTTTCTGTGGTGTATAGACAAAAGGGATGGAACTGGCCTGACGAAGACCGCTCACGATTTCCATGGTTTCCAGAACATTGTGTACAGTCCTCACTGGCCTGGTTTTAAACAGGGTCTTTTTCCTCCCTCTACGCACAGTGCAGTTCTAACCCCTTTACTCTGTAATACTTTACTGTAAGTGAGGATGGATGTTGATTTGTTTGTTTGTGTGTGTGTGTGCTGTTTTTATTGCTCCTGCCTTTCTCTGTTTATGCAGACGGGTACCTCGCCTCTTAAGCACAGCCTTCATGGTGCCTTCAGTGCAAGGGGCTGGCTCTGATCCTGTTGGAAACCACCCCTCTCAACCCCCACCCCCCTCTCCCCCGACACCACACCACACCCCAACACACACACGGACGCAGGCACGCTCGTGCACAATGTTGTACTGTAAAATCCACCATTCTCGTGTTCAGGCACACATTATCTCTGTGAATTTTGGGTTCAATCCACTTCCATATTGTAATACTTTCTCAGTTTCCTGTTGGTAATCCCACACACACACACACACACACAGAGACACACAGACACACAGACACAGACACACACACGAGTCTGTGGCTTGGTCTGGGAAGGCGGGGATGGTTGGGAATAAAAGCACAGGACTCTTCTGCCTTTTGGCATGAAGCCCAGAGGAGTTCTGTAACGTTCAGTCTCAGCCTTCATGAGTCCTCTTCATTGGCCCCCTTTGTCCTCACACACACACACAATGTCCCTTACAAACACACACACACACACACACCACCCCCACCCCCTCTCCCCTCAGTGCCATACTAGAACAGACATGCATGCAGCACATTTGGACTTCTTTTTATGAACACACACACACACAAAAGCGCCACCACTTGAGCAACCCCTCCCCCAGCCCCTGGTGCCTGTTCGCTGTGCATACTGACCCTTCCTATGTGCTGCACTTTTTTTCTAATTGTTCAGAAAACAAACAAAAACAAAACAAAAAAATGTAGAGGCCTTTATTTTTTATTTTTACTAAGCAACGGTTAAGCAAAAACCAAGACCTTGTCATCTGTGTCTACCATACAGATGCTGGTCCAGCAAAGGGTGTCTTCAACTTCTCTAACCCCAACCACAACCCCCCTTAATGACTAACCAAAGGACGCCTCAGACCTAGCATAGAAGGTCCTGGTCTTCTCTGGGTTTCAGCTTGCCTTAAAAGTGAGTTAGCCCAAAATGTCAAAAAGCAAAATTACTTCTCTCTTTTTGTAAAGTGAAAAAAAAGAAATACTGATTCTGATGTGGAGACCAAATGTGGAACCGGGGCTGCTGGCTGTAGGCAGATGAGGATGAGTCACACCATGTGTCACTCCCTCGTCTGGGCAGTCATTGGCCGCACGGAGGAGGGACATCTCTGTGTGTACCGTCTAGCGTGAGAAGCAGCAGCTCGCTGTACACAGGGGCCTTTGCCTAGTTCCCCTCTGTGTGCTAGAGGCCGGAACGGTGCCAGGCCAGCGCAGAGTACCCGATGAGATGGTGACAGTGACGCTGCTGTGTGGGAGAACACAGCTGCCAACAATGCCCTCGGTCCAAATCACTCCCGCCAGCTCCACGCTAGTGTGCCTGTCCACTTTCTAAAAACGCCTGTGTGCCACTACTTTGGTTACCCCACTGTGATGCATTGTCACATGCTACATTTTTAGAGCTGTGAAGGTATGTTCCATTCTGTCTCTCACTATCTGTGTGTCTCTCAGTGGCCAATGATGTTGGGTCAGGGCGCCCCCTGCTTTGAAATGCTGTAATTATGACCAATACACTACTTCAGTAACCAGTACTCCTGCTTTTTCTATGCACTGTAGCTGTGTGCCAGATCACTGTGCCATGTTGGTTGAAAACAGCACGAAAAAAAAAAGACAACAATTGTAAAGAAACTTCCGTTTGTCCTGAGCTTCTTCCAATAATGCCACCAAATTGTTTGCGTGTTTCTGATGGGGTGGAGTTTGGTTTATCAAAATGTTTATGCAACTGATTCTGTCACAAAATGGAAGAAAAGTGATTCCTAGTGCCTATGGCTCTGTCTCTATTTTCTAATCATGTTTAAAGTTATGTTTAAAGTAATGTTAAAGGTATTTTTCCTGAAAACAGACAAAAAAAAAATCCTAAATTGAATCACCCTCATATCAGGATGCTTGTTACACCAGTGATGTCAGTTGAAGTCATAGTTGATGTAAATGTCCATTCAAACCCGCTCCTAATGTAACCTCTAACAACTGCCTTCTCACCCTGCCATCTGCTAAAATAAAGACAAAGAAAAGAACGTCTCAAATATTGTTTACTGTGTTTTGATAATTATGATTTTGAGTCTTGTAGGCTATATACGGGATTATGGTGAAACATCGACTAAACCGGGGTGGGAACGATTACAATATTAACGGTTTGGCAAAGTTCTAAACCTGAACTCCTCAAGCCTCGTGTACAAAGACCATCTTTCACGTTCATGGTCGGATGTATCAAAAGTGATATGAACGTGAGTGTGCATTCCTCCACGCCGATTTCATGTTTAGCGTACACACGTGTCCAATGTTTTTTGTCAGTTGGCGACACTCAGAGGCCATGCAGCGCAACCACTCAACATTACTAGTTAACAAGTCTGTCGGATTTCACAATTATTTGCATAGTATTGACACATGGGCCTTAGCCTATTGGAAATAACACATCAAGGTGATAGAATTAATTTCGAAACACTATTAATGAATGAATAATCAAGTGCCTTGTATTAATATTTACCTTGTATGAATCATGTAAGCAGGAAAAGGCTTTTCTGTGTGTGAGTAACTCCTGAGATAATTCACTCCAGTTCTCACCTAACAAGGTGTAAGCAGTTATGTAAATGCTATGAAAAATATAGTCCAACAACCACAGCTTTAGCCTTAATAGAGGATCTTGCCAATGGCAGAATTAAAAAGGAGCATGTATTTAGACAGCTCCGATTTTTTTGTTCCATGATGTCTGGCTTAACCGTTAACCGAAGACGGGGAAAGGGGAGCAGCTGTGTGGTCAGCGGTCATCTGGATTCAGCAGCAGCAGAGCCAGGCCTGAGGAGTTGAGCAATATAAGTGCGTGGGGGGGGGGGGGGGGGGGGGGGTACAGAGGAGGCTTGGACAGAAGTGCCAACAGGTATATCAGAAGTTTCCCGACACAGGATGTAGAAATGTACTACAGATAAAATACAGGATTGAAAACCAAATGTTGCAGGTGTATTCAAGCGCTCATAATTAAAGATGCTGTGCACTCAAGATTGTAGTTAACTCTTCAGAGCGGTCACTTCAAATAAGCATCACGTTCTTCCATGTGCACCACCCAAACTACCCGTTGTGTGGCAACATTCGTGATCACCAAGAGGCCTAGCCAATTCAGAATAACCAACTCAATTTTGGCCAACTACCAAGTCTGTTGCTCAAAAATCTTCATTTAGCCTGCGAGTCCAGAACAGGCCAACCGTCACATTACTAGTCTCTGGAGGTAAGGCGCTTCTCACTAAATAGATCACTCCAACACATTAAATGCAGAGGACTTTACAGCAATACTTCCATTAATCACACTTGCAACAGTCAAGATGAAAGTATGCAAGACTGCATTCCTGTGTAGGGCCCAGTGTGCACACCACAGAACAGTAACACTTTGATACATTTACAAGCACAGTATGGCAAATAAGTGTACACAAAAACCAAGTTTCTTTTTTTCTTTTTATTGAATAGCTGCAGCACACAATGTACATGCGACCACAGCCAGCCAACTCGGGTCATGCGGTCCTTCTTGAGTGGTCCCTGCAGACAGAAAGACACATTGAGTCAATCAAGAAGGACAAGGGGGCATTCCAAGGAAACACCAGGGTTGCAGGTTTACAGGAAGTGTCTGTTCCCAATGAGTGAACAGGGAGACAGCACAAACAGGTACCGCTCCCCTGCCTCACCGGGGTTTACTCTGGCACTGGAATGGAACCCAAACTTCAGACTAGGTACTGAGGCAGGTTACGAACAGTGCAAAGGCCAAAGTCTCCCTCAAGCAGCATCAAGAGGATGCCTAATCAAATGTCAACTACTGACATTCACTAGCTTCTGGACTAGTCATGCTGGCATTACTGTATATGTCTGGTGTTGGTCGGTGACACAACCACACTGGTTCAGCCTGCGCAGCTCATGGGCCAAAATGGCAGCTTCCCAACACGACCAGAGCAGTCTTTTCTACACAAGTAATTTCATCCTTCACAGGGCAAAAAGCCCCAAACCTCTGGAGAGACCAGGTAAATACAGGCAATTTGCTTACCATGAATGCCTTCTTAACCATTGCTGTATGGAAGCAACCGTGTCCCAACTTGGAAGTGGCGATGATGAACTTGAGGTCCATCTTCTCCAAAGCATGGCGGCTGGACTGCACAAGCTGAGACTGGAGAAAAAAGAAATTCAGTCAAGGGATTTCATTCTAAAAAAAGAAAAAGCCAACCCCGTGCCTTCGGTCATAAGAGCAGTGGCCTCTTCAGTGCCCCTCCCCCTCACCTTGCGCAGAGTCAGCACCCTCTTCTTGATTCCAATCGTACAGCCCTTCAGCATCAGGAAGTCATTGGTCACCTCACCACAGCTGGCAACGCCACCCTGCAGACACAAACGTGTCAAATTAGGTTGGACACAAATGGTAGAACATGCACATGAGATCTTTCCCATTGCATGCAACCACCACTATACTTGCAATTTTACTTTTAATACACAGATGCCCATCAGCTTTGAAATGGCTTTTCTTGAACATGGCTTCTACATTTGCAGTTTAAAAAGGAGGCACGCCCCACAATTTGGGAACCACTGTTCTAATGATACTCTGGTGATCAGGTATGCCAGAGGGGGTGTGTTCTCAGAAGGAAGGCAGCGGAATAAATCCTCATTAGAGTCGGGCGCCATGCCTGACGCGGTATTCCTTGATCTCGTCACTGAACACCCTCACCCAAGAGAACCATTTTTAAGGCCAAGTGTCGTAAGTGTTAGTGCTACATAACTTTAGATATTTAAGGTCGATATTCGGATTAATACATCACAAATCCCATTGCCTTCATAACACATATGTATTCACAAAATCTGCCCTGATTTAAGACTCACCATGGGGTTGATGCTCTTGTTGGACAGATCTGTGGAGGCGTTGTTCTTGACCACTTTGCCCTCCTTGGTGAGACAGCCCTGGCCAATCTTGTAGATCTGTTACACACACACACACACACACACACACTTAGTACCATACTAAACCTACCAAGTACAGCACACCCTGTGCATTCTTAAAGTGTTGGTGCACATCACTTACCATCTTGTTGATTTCGTCAGGTGGTGGTAACCCTTCTGACCAGCACGGGCCACAGAGAAGGCCACACGGGCAGGATGCCATGCGCCGATGCAGGCCACCTTACGCAGACAACGATGGGTCTTACAGGGCAGCTACTTTGTGCCAACGGCTCGTAACACCTGCAGTCAACATTAAATAATTAACAATCGATTCCAACTTGAGTGCAGTCACACTAGGACAAAGTACCAAGGCTTAAGATAGCTTTTGTGTGACACCGAGGGGACGTGTTCTCAGAGGAAGGCAGCGGAATAAATCCTCATTAGAGTCGGGCGCCATGCCTGACGCGGTATTCCTTGATCTAGTCACTGAACTCTTAACCACAAGGTTACCAAGAAACCCATTTTTGGGACTAAGGTACATGGCCGAAAGAGAACCTAAACAGAATACTAATGTAGTCCAACAGAAGTTGCATACATCAGGACCAACCTGTGTGTGGGCCATGATACGGATGACCTGGCAGTACTTCATGGAAGCAAAGTCCTTCAACAGCTTATTGCCCACATCATGCCACTTCTTGCAGTACTTGGTGAAGGCCTTCTTCTTGGACTTGTACCTGTGGAGGCCTGAGAGAAGCGGGGGGAGGCACAAGGAAAAAGGTCA
>NC_045152.1:5212778-5237709 GCF_900700415.2 Clupea harengus | reverse complement strand
GATACAAATCTGTGCTCCTGAGATTGATATCCTCATATCTCTCTCTCTCTGACAGGGAGGCGGTGAACATCCCAGTTTTTGCCAACGGGAACATTCAGCACTTGAGTGATGTAAAGCGTTGCATGGAAGAAACGGGGGTCCATGGAGTCATGAGTGCAGGTGTGGGCTCCCATTGTTGTGTTGATGTATGTTGTAGATATGTGTTGGTGATCTGTCATCCCCAGTCAACTTTCTCCCTCGTTTCACTTCTGGTTTTTTTTTTTTTTAACATAATCTTCTCTTCACAGAGGGGAATCTGCATAACCCAGCCTTGTTTGAGGGCCGGAGCCCCCCGGTCTGGGAAATGGCGGAAGAGTATCTTGAGGTGGTCCAGAAACACACCCCTTGCTCCTTGTCCTTCGTCAGGGCTCACCTCTTTAAGCTCTGGCACCACACGTACGTTGTTAAAAAAATAAATAATAATAATCAGAGGCCTTATCTTACTCATCATTGAGCGTCACTGTTCCAACCTCAAGAGTGAAATGTTTTATCTGGTCTAAGTAATTTTGTGTTCAGTTGTAAGTGTAACACACTTGTCTTCTAATGGATGTGTTCGGTTTGCTTCTCCTTCATCCCGCTGACTGTTTGGGTTCATTGTGAGCAGGCTGCAGATCCATCAGGACTTGAGGGAGGACTTGGCCAAAGTCAAAAACCTCGAGAGCTTAGCAAACGTCAGCCTACAGCTCAAGCTACGCTGCCAGGTAGAACTGTGGGCTCTTTATTTATACTCATTGTATAGAAAACCCTGATTTCCCGACTAGTATTTTTACAGCAAACACACTCCTATATTTCACACTTCAGTATACAACATTATTAATAACAAATACTAGTACATTTGGGCCTCTGCTCTTGGCAGTGGTAGCATCAAAATTAAAGTGATCTGTGTCCATGTATCTCTTGGGTTTTCCTAAAAAAAAAAACTCACCCTTTGAATCAAACACTTCTGCCTGGTCTCCTTTCACTCTCCAGGAGGAAATAGCTAAAGGTGTGGGAGACCCAAACGCTTCTGGAGGGCTGCCTCTTCCCCACTGGCTCTGCCAGCCGTACGTCCGACCCCTGTAAGTCAGCTACCGCCACGCCTCCCCAACACAGTGCAGCATGTAGCGCTATATCTAAAGGCATGGTGAACATGGTGAACACTGCTATCCAGCAAAAGCACATATTGAAGAAAACAAGGACAAGAGTGACACAGTATTTCAGTTTGAATGGTGCTGTGGATGTAAGCCCACGGTAAAACATCATCACTGCCTGAAGACACCATGTGGTTGATGAGTTCACAGTTGAGCTGCAGGGTCCAGGCTGAATACAATTTGTATGCAACGGCCGTAAATCAGTTGCCTTTCTTTTCTGTTTCCATATGTAAATATGGTGTACAAACAGCCCAGTCCTCACTGACACTTGCTCTTAGTGGACACATAAGGCACCCTGTTTTCATTCAGCAGTGGAATTACCTGCAGCAGCTTATCCTGCTTTAGACAAGTTACCTTGAGACACTCTATAAGTGCTTCTGTCTTTCTGTATATACAAATATAAAAAATACATAATTGTGTATGTTGTAAATTGTAAATGTCTTGGAAATTTGACGAGCATTCAACCTGTTCATGAAACTGTGTATGAACATGGAGGCATAAAGAAACCTTCATATCAGTGCTCTAGTAAAAAAGGTTCCCTGTAACTTCCTGTGTTTTTCTCTCAGGCCAAGAGAGCCAGGGAGTGAAAACACGCAGAAGGACTCTGAGGTCAAGAGGGCAAAGAGAGCTCTGGAGGAAACAGACAGTGCTACAGATACCCTGTCCAAAAACAAGCAGAAGAAGCAGGCCCGTAACCCCCACAAGAACTTCTGTGCCGAGCTGAAACGTAAGCAGATGTCGTCATTTTCACCACTGACGCTGAAGTAATTTCCATATTAGTGGCAGTTTTTGTCATCTTGGCGTTGTAGCAACACAAAATGAGTTGCTCATGAGGTTGTTTATTTGAAGAATAGACTTAATTTACTTAACTACATACTGAACGGCAAAGGCTTCCTTGTTTATGTTGCAGCAAAGTACATCAAGTGTGAGCAGTGTGGCAACCCTAAAGTAAGTAGAACTCACTGTTTTTATTGTAATGTCCGTCTTTCATTTTGAACATGACACAGTGCTGTGTAAGCAGCTGAGGAACAAATAGTCCTTAAGCACAGCTCTAGAGATTTATGCCTTTGTTTTTATTTCAGGGAAATAAGTGCGTCTTCAACTTGTGCCGGGGCTGTTGTAAGAAGGCAGCCTTTAAGGAGGTGGCAGACTGCCCAGGTGAGTTAGCCAGCCAATCACAGGCCGGTGTTCTCTGATACACGTCCTTCTGTCAGGTCAACCAGTGTGCTCAGTTACAGAGTCGCCACCACAGTCCCTGTGCTGTGTTGCAGCAGGTCGACCAAATATTAGGCTTTTATGTACAAACTGCAGTTTGTATGTAGTAAATCGTAGTGAGTAATAATTTTGTATGAATTCCAATTCTGAAATTCTTTTTGTAAATCAATTAAATTCACCCGTATTCTTAACATGACTCTCATTGTACTGTTCAGGGCATGGCCTGAAGTTCAAGACTAAGGCGCTGAAGGCTGCCGAGTTGGAGAGCAGACAGATCAACGGGATCCAGACGGAGCTCCCCCCTGCCCCACCCGACCAGCCGGTCGCCCAGGCGGTGGCTTAACACCCAAGGCCTACCACTGCCACCACAGTGAGACGAGTCAATGGTGCTATAGACGGAAAACCATATAAATCCAACTGAGATTATTTAACTCTATTTAAACGGGACTACATCCACTTCAGTGCTAACTCTCCCTCAGAAAAGTGTTCTCAGCTGCTGTGTAGTGTCCACGGGCAGGCTGGAGTCTTCACCCGCTTGTGCCCGATGGCCTCATCCCCTCCCGCCAGAGACTGAGAAACCGGGTCAAAGGCCTCTTGAGAACCACTGTGTGGATTTTCTGATTTTCTGTGTTTTCTAAAGCTTTTTGCCTGAGGACCACATGCAGCTTTTATCGTGGACATGGAAAAAATGAGTTTCATTCAGTTGTTTTCATTGTTTTGACATTTGTATGCCATAGTTGTACCAAAGCAAAACCGTGTGAAAGGTCTGGGTCTTATCTAACAAAGGTGCATTTTCATCAATTTTTAGAACAATTGATGGGCTGTGTAACTGCTGACTGTTAGGCTGACTGTCCCCCTAAAAGGGAGCTATTTGCATACATGCCACAAGGTACTTAGGTAGATGAGTAGGAGATGTGCAGTCTTGAAATAAGCAAATAAGAAAAACAGCATATGCCTCAAATCCCTAGACCTGGAGTAAATGCACATTCAAAATAGCCATTAACATTTGTCATTTGAAAGGATATGTTCAATTTCAAAGCTTTTGGGGGTTTTGGCCCTTCAAATCAACCTTGTCAGAAGTATAATTATATTCACAGAAACCAGTTTAGTTCAATGTAAAGAGAACAGGGTCCGGTTCACCCTTTTGCCACAGTTGTCATTAGTTAACCGCCAAGTGATGAGAGTAACTGGTGAGTCCTGGCACAACAGCCCAGCACTGACCCGTTTCCTGAGGTGTGGTGTGATCGGTGACACGCATGAAGCAAAACATTGCTGAACAGTGAGTGGAGGTGCCTTCAGACTTCTGTGGTACAAGAGGCCCGCTCATGCTGCTGTTCATTTTTTTTTCCCCCCAACAGTTAAAAGTTTCCCAAACTACATGGACAAATTGTGTGTGTGTGTTATATTTTTTTCCTGTGTTTTACGAGAATTCTTTTGGGAGATATGAACTGGTGTCTATCCTGTGGAGATAAAAAATCAGATGTGGTCATTTTCAGGGCAACAGGTCATAAATGTTTTGCCTGTGCGTAGAAGCTTTATTTTAATAAAAATAAAAAAAATGGAAACAAAACCCAGTATCTTTATATTTGTTAAAATACACATTGTGGAAAATGGTGGCTACAATTCAAGTTTATTTCAAAGTGGCCTCTGTCTCAGCGGCTGAGGGTGGAGAATATTTCCTGGCACCGAGTTAGATATCTTTCATCAGACATTCTGTTAAACAACAACAAATTTAGAGACAACTCAGCCAATAGTGGTTTGTTTTGCCTCCACACCAACGGTGCATGCTCACCACATTGCTACTTTTGTCTGCACGATGCAAACTTCACCTGACCTCACTTCCTGTGTCAGGCATGTGTGTGCTGATGCATTCCGCTTGCTTGAAGGCAGGCCACAATGACCAGGGGGGGGATTAGCACAGCTATAAAAATGTCATCTTATGTGCAGGCAGGTGTTACGTTGGTCAGCAAACCAGCTATTGACAGACAGGAAAATAACCTAACTTATGGCATGTTTTTTTTAATGTAGATTTATTTTAAAAGCATGTGTCTGTGATGAGGTTTTTCAATGTGTAATCAAGGTTTGTCATGAGATACAGAGGAAAGTGCATCTGATACAAAGAACAATAGGCCAGTACAGCATTAAGTGCCAGAATTTTTTTTTTAAACTTTTTTCTGTTTTTCCTTTTTTATTGTTATTTTCATCTTTCATTTCCTATTGAGCAACAGGATGTGCTTGTCATTGATGACTGACAACAGATATCTTCTTCCCCGCTTAAAGTCTTTAGATTGTGATTTTTCTTTCTTCAGCAGGGAGAACGGAATAGATTTTTTCATTTTATTTTCTCTTGTGAGGGAGGGAGGAGGGGGGGATGATGCGTAACGTGGTGCCCCCCTCCCCTCCTTCTCCTCCTTCCTCCGTCTACTTTCCGTGGAGAAGCCTCCAGTCCAGTCTTCACATATTGGTGCTCATTCGTGTTTGGCTGTTGGCGGCTGTGAGTTCCCCTTGGCTCCCTTCTCTTGGAGGGGACTGGAGGGGGAGAGGGGGGAGGAGAGGGGAGGGGAGGGGAGAGGAGAGGAGGTGGTGGGGAGCTCCGTGAGAAGCGTCTCAAACACACACACACACACACACACACACGTTCCATTTTTTCATTTTTAAACTAGAGGGGAACATGCTGATGAGATGGAGGAATATGACAATGGGGGTGGAAAGTGAAACTCGTGGCTATAAAGTCGCATTTTACTTTAAAACCATTAAGACCAGTTTTATTTGAGGAATACAAAATCAGGTATACAAGATGCTTTTTGTGCACATTTCATCTCAAAAACATATTTAACCTTACATGTCAAAATAGTCCTAACACTAGCAAATAAAGCAACCTGTTCAGGCCCGCATGAGAGTGGAGACGGGAAGGGATGCTGAGGAAGAGGATGAGACTTGATGACATGGGGCTGTTAAAGGGCAGGTTGGAAAGGGGTGGGTGTGCAGCAGGCCCACAGACAAACTGAACATGCCTTTGTTAGCTTTGTTTGAGCTCCTGTCTGCAAAGCTGTGCTCTGACTGGTCAGTTCCACGGGCAATAACATTGTCACTGGGCAATAAGAGTTGTGTTAGGACACTGCCTCATTGTGTAACCGAGGAAAAGGCTGGAATTCCAACCAGGCATTCCTGGGGTGCATGGAAAGGGTGTAGGTGATGATGTACTGTTCAGACATGATGACAAGATGGCAGCTGAGTGGGTAAATAATTAGGGTTGGCTGGCGGTGTAGCGGGGTGAGTGGAGGTCTGAAATGGGAGGAGGAGAGGAGAGCAGAGTGAAGACACATTACCCTGGAGAGCCTGTTACCTTGACGTGTATCTGGTTACGCAGCACGGCTGCCCGGAGGATCATGGCTTTGGCTCGTCTCTGGAACTCTTTGCCCATCTGTACGGACTTCTCGAACGTTGTGCTTCTCTGATCCACATCACGGGCGTAAAGGATCTATAGACACGCATCCACAGACACAGACAGACATCCGACACACAGAAGGATTAAAGCTGATCTGTGGCAGCCTCTAAGTCAGTGATGCCTTTTGTGGTACTACAAGAAATAGAACAACAAGATTAGGATAGAGCATTCCACTGGCACTGTGTGTGTGTGTGGGGGGGGGGGGGCGTACCTTGCTGTGGGAGTCGATGCGGCCGTTGATGAGGCCCTCCAAGATGAGCGCGGTGAGCTCGTCCTCCAGCGCGGCCACCGTGGTGTTGAAGGACACCGCCATGTTGTTCATGTCCGCCGAGACATACGGGCTGAAGTACTGCGGGTCAGAGGACAAGGCGGACCATGTTCAAGAGTCCTGAAGTAAGCCTAGTCTTGTTTGTAGAATTCATCATTTACTCTCAACAGGTCTCGTGTACGTACACGTGCATACAAATGCCGGAGTTAGACTTATACAAAGTTAAACACATGCACATTATGCAAATATGTTCCTCACTCATCATTGATGAATCTGACCTGTGACCCAGACCAGGATATCCCTGCAACGGTCAATTACCCCAGCACCTAACCCTCCACCATGTCTCCATACCAAGCCATATTTTCAGGCTACAATATTTTCACCGCCTTATACAGTCCCAGATCAGATCCTCAGCTCTGCTGACCTCCAGATTAAGGCCATGAATGCATGACTGATTTAAAGCTCCTATAATAGGCCAACTTTCTTTTCTATCTGCAAGCATTGTGATAAGAGGTCAAATATATTAAAACTCATGTTAATATATTTGACTCAAGAATTATATTAAGGTCATATACATTCGAACAAAATAGGTCTTCTTCCAGCAAAAGCTGGAATAACAAAGCATCTGGAGTCAACCCTGATTTAGCTGTGGTAACCTCTGGAGCCGTCAGTGTCCTTTTTTTTCGTGCTACCCTCCACCTTTTCCAGGCATTTTCACCATGGCCTTAAGGCTCGACTCTAGGATATACACTTGATGAATTAAGCCGGCAGTCCAGTAAGATGGCGTAATGCATTACCCTAGTTGGCATGCCTGCAAGCTAAATGCACTGATTTTCCCAAAGCATTTCAAATCTCTGACCCTGTTGTCTGTGCGAGGCTGTGTGCTTCGGTGAGGTTTTTTTTCCCATACCTGTATAAGGGCTCTGTTCCTGATTTGCGTGTACAGTGTTCTTACGTGGGGAGCCAGGTACATGTCTAACAGAAGGTTATCCTGTCAAACACAAAGGGAGGGACATTAATCAGACAGGTTTAAATGTTGCCATCTGGACCCACCCCTCCCATTTCACAACACTATTTCTAAAAATCACCTGCCCTTCTTTGTAAGTTGATTACTCATGCTGTTGTTTTGACAATGCAATCTGGTAATCAGCCATTGTTATTGTCTAAACATGTGGCTAATTTGACATAGATCATGATCTATAGTGCAGATCTGCTGACTAGTGATAGAAGCCATTATATTCCAGAACTTGATCATCATACATAGGGCCCTATTTTAAAGATGACAACGGCAGCCAATGTGCCACTGTTGCTGAAGCAATAAAGCGAGTGGTGTGGGTGTGATCAAAGGCACTAGTGAGCAGCGCCAGGCTGAAGTTAACTAAAGAAAGGTTTGGTTAAAGCCGACCAACAGCATTGTCGAGCAATCCATAAACTGTATGCGTCAGACGAGACTACGGATGTACGTAAGAAGATGCAATATCGGCATGGATTCTGAACAGCTTTACCAGGAGTGCTTCTTCTGTTGGTCGAAACAAGTACATTCGTTGAAACATAATTGTAGCTTGTCGGAACGAATTGTAGCATGGCTTTTATTGAACATAGAATTATTCTGGGAACAAAATGCAGGCTATTTAGTGCAGTTGATGCCCCCAGAACCGAACAGGTGAGTGAAAGCCTGTTTAGCTGACCACTGGATCAACGGGAGAGAGTGGAGATAAAGGTAGGCTATTCATTTGTGCAACACGAGGCTACTGGTGACTACGTATAGGATATACTAACTATATGGGGCAGGGAAATGATGTGTAAAATGCAAGAGCAGCAGTGGGGTGGTGGGAAGCGAATGGTGTTGAAAACGAACACATTTGTCATGATGGAGCACCCAAATGCCAGCGCGTTCAGGTTATTTGACCCCTAGGGTCAGACTGTCAACGCTGAGTTCTATTGTAATGTTCTGTGGCGTAGAGGGTCTGAGAGAGAACATTTGGCGCAAACGAATTGTGGCGTGCGGACACATTTGGGTGACTACCTTGAGGGAGATGGCAACCGAATTTAAATCAGGTACCGTTTTTGCTTTTTATAGGCGCAGTCACAGAACTTTTTGATCGTACCTCGCATGTTTATGTTGATGAATTTGAACACCTGGACCAACCTGAATACAATCTCTGCATTCCGCCGCGGCCAAGAAAAGAGATATTTTTGCAGAAATGCGCTGGTGTTGCACAGCATTTCTTCTAATTAGACTACAGTATGTGAATAAAAATATCAATATCGTTATTGTGTATTTACTAGTGCTGTCAAACGATTCAAATATTTAATCGCATTTATGTCATAGTTAACTCAAAATTAATCGTGATTAATCGCAAATTTTTATCTATTCTAAATGTCCCTTCATTTATTTATTTTTTCCATCATTTTATTTTAATTTTAATGCCCTTATCAATATGGAAAAGTGGATTGGCTTGCTTTATGCACATGTTTTATTTTATTGAAAACCAACATTGCCAAACAGGACGGTACAAAATTCACTCAAACCGTAACGTTAGCCTACTACAGTTTGCGAGGCCAAAAAGAACGCTAATCTAAAAAAAAAAATCTTTCGTTAATCTCGTGATAAAAAAATTACGCCATTAAAATGGGTTTGCGGTAACGCCGTTAATAACGCGTTTAACTGACAGCACTAGTATTTACATAAATGACATTCGTTTACTGCTGACTGAGCATTTAATTCAAGTCAGACAAATTAGACTAGGCCTAACTCTTCCCAGAAGCCTGCCATGTGTTTACTTCAAGGATTTTCATGATCGATTAATCACATTAGCTCATAACACCGGTTTTTACAGAAATTACAGAAATATGTAGACATAATGGGCCGCTCTTCCAAAGAAGGGAATGTGATATTTTTGATAAATCAGACGTGGATAGTGACAGTTTATGATAGTCTCACACACACACACACACACACACACACACACACAGAGTTCCTTACCTTCAACTCATCCAGCATTTTCAGACATGACGCATACTTTGACTCATAAAACTTGAAGATAATATCCCGGACCTGGGGTTCCAGCTCTAAAAATAATTTAAAGGAGCTGTGGAGAGGAGCACAGAGAGATAATTCTCAAAGGAAAGAAGAAACCCTCTTGCCAGCTCATTTCAAATGGCAAAACCATCTCTTTACATTTGGGACCCGAAAAAAGTCTGTGAAATTAAATTCATGCTCCAGACCTCTTCCCACCAGCACACCCTGCAACGTTACGTTTGACTGGAACTCTATTTCACATCAACCAATATTATCTGACAATCAGAAGCACGTCCAACACCCGCAGATGAACATCAAAATAACACCAGGTGTGTCAGTAACAGAAAAGAAGAGGAAAAGAGGCTTGAAAAATGGCTGCTCCCGATGCGCGGACTCACCTGCTAGAGATGACGTTTTTCTGCAGCTCCTGTCTGTCAAACGTGGCCAGGGCACACATCCCCCCATACACTGCTACGTTACTGGGAGAGAGGAGCTGCAGAGGGAGAGAGAGAGAGAGAGAGAGAGAGAGAGAGAGAAAGGGGGGAAGAAAAGAAAGAGAGAAAAGAAGGAAGGAAGGCAGAGAAGTGACAGAAAGAGAGGTATTTTGTGGAAAGAGCAGAAAGAGGGCAAATGTCAACCTCAAAAGAGAAAAGTTCAGACAATGTGAGCTGAAGTATTGGCCTGATATGAACTAACGGCCGAGCAGCAGCTAGCAGGAATAAATCCAGCCCTGATCCAGGACCAGGAGCAGATCACCTCTAGTCAGCTGATGTCTGTGTGTGATGAGCGTTCACGGTCAAATGGACCAGTTTGCCTGTTCATATGGTTACAGGAGATTTCCACACTGTTCATGTGCTGTGCTTGCCCTCTTTAGAGACTCAAACTCTAAAGGGGCAGGTTCCATTTTCGCTCAGGAACCTGACAGAGCCATGCACCCATCACCCAGTCACATGATCACACCTGGTCTTCCCAGTGAGAAAAGAACCCAATGTCAGTCAGCCCCGTCTCTCATCTCATACAGTGTGTTCCTCTGACCCTGGCTCTAGTCCCCACATAAACAGAAATCTCATGCAGTGTGTTCCTCTGACCCTGGCTCTAGTCCCCTGTGTGAGCAGACATCTAATGCAGCGTGTTCCTCTGACC
This sequence comes from Clupea harengus, assembly GCF_900700415.2. NCBI lineage: Eukaryota > Metazoa > Chordata > Actinopteri > Clupeiformes > Clupeidae > Clupea > Clupea harengus. The sequence continues at coordinate 5,227,444 of NC_045152.1, read as the reverse complement.
CTGGCTCTAGTACCCTGTGTGAGCAGACACCCAAAGATGAAGTGTGATGAGGGAATGAACAGACCTCAGGGAATTCGCAGTGGTCAAACGAGGCTTGCAGGAAGCATTTGGCGGCCGGCTTGTACTTTCTGGATGCAAGTTCTGCCAGTCCTGTGAAGACATGGGGTGGGGGTGGGGGGGTAAAGCAAATTAAACACAAGGGGTGCATACGAAACAGAGGGTGTGAAAGACAGGTGTCTCATAATAAGGCATAACTTTCGAGAGAAGGCATCTTCGAGATAACATCTTTAAGATAACATTTACAGTAATGATGTCAGCTCGCCCCTTACGGAGGCAGTTTCAAGACATCTTAGCAGACAGAAGATAGAGTTCGATCGATTTCAAACGATCCTTGATGCCTCACTGTCATGTTAAACACCCTTCTAAGAAAGCATTTTATTTCCGATACCCAAGACGCCTCCATATATCCAGCTCTCTCTCTCTTCATGCTGAGTGGGCCTAACCGGATCAATATACTGATTTCCCGCTAATGCTCTTCTGTGACCCCGGGAGCATGACAAGAGAAGAGAACATGGGGAGATATGAGCAGGATAAAAACGAGAGGAGGTGAGCCACTGACCTGCGGCACATTTTAGTTTGGTGAGGACAGCTTGGTTTTGACTATCTCTCTCTCCTCGTTGCTGTGTTGGATGATGAACAAAAACAAAACAAACGAACATTAAAAAGCCATGTCAGGAAGAACCATTTCTTTCTTGAATGATAATAGAGGTCAACTGCGCAGATGGTAACACAAACCTCTGCAATCTCTGGAGTGGATTCTGCCTTGCTTACATAGCTCAGCACATGGGACCAGTTTTGGAGGTAAACGCTAACCTGCAAAGTACAAAACAAAACAAAAACATTACATGCAATGATTAATGCATCTATGTATATATGAACCGTTCACATGAACAGCACTGTTAGGAGGTGAATGAGTGAGACATGCCATCCCACACATACCTTGATTACATTAAGACACATGTTGATGACATGCCATCCCACACATACCTTGATTACATTAAGACACATGTTGATGACATGCCATCCCACACATACCTTGATTACATTAAGACACATGTTGATGACATGCTTGGCGCTAGTGCAGTAGTCTCTGGCTCGGGAGTAGCACTTCAAGGCGTTGCTGAGGTCACCGCAGTCAAGGTAATGATCTCCAAGGTCATCATGACCCCTCCTGTGGGTGTGGAGAGGATGGAGGCAAAGCACATACTTAAGCCTCGACAAGAGCCAGAGTTCCCACCTATGATCACTGACAACATTTCAAAACTTTTCCACGACTTTTCAAGGACCTTTGATGACATTTTTATGACCTTTCACAACCACAGGTTGAGCCTAATTATTGAATGAAATTGAAACTTTTCCAGGATTTCCATGACCGTGGGAAACCTGAAGTGCGCATGGTTGTCTCAACAACGTGAAAGGTGGCCCGAAATCAAAATCTCAAGCGTGTAAATATAAGCATGAAAAGTCACAGAAGACACCCTAGCAGTTAGAATGGCAGTACAGAAAAATCCAGTATGCATTCCTAAAATGCCAACACACTGATAACAGGAGGAGGGTCTGATGAAATGGCTCAACAATGCAGAAATCCACATTCAACATTGCATGCGGTATATTTTTCAGGGTTAGCCACTGTGATGTGTCTCACCTGATCAGCTAAGTATCTCTAGATAGAAATACTGAAAATGTTGCTTCTCTTGTAAGTCAGGCCAACATACTTGTATGAATTCTGAGCTTCTTACCATGGCAACGTAGTCTTTAATTAGAAGAATGGTGAATACTGAAGAAATGATGTCACTATATTTCTCTGTTGCCTGTTTCTACAGTGCTGAGACAGACAAGATGCAGTTTTGGGTGGTGATGGTAATTCAGAGCGCATCTCTACATTTTGCCATCAGCTTGCAACCCTTGTAACACCAACTACTTCAAACCCTACCCTACTACTACTCCCCCAGGAGCCACATCATCAAATCCATCCATGTTAATCTCAAATAATATTGCAAGACCTTTTTTTAAGAGTTGCATTTCGTGCCGCTGGTGCAAAGGGAGAAGTTGTCAGGTTACAAGATCGGGGACATACCTAATGCTCTCCTTAATGGAATTTCCCTTGTAGTTCTTCAGGTCTGTGTCGAGCTTCTCCAGTTTGAGTAGAGCCTTTTTCCTGGTGGACTCTGCCCAGGCTGTGTCGAGGGGAGGGGGTTCGACTGCCCCTTCAGGAACAGCGTCTGGCACCCCCTGAACTTCCCTGGGGAGAGGCGAACATGGTGCGTTTACTCTGAGTGAAGACGACAAGACAATCACCCATACACACATCACATAATGTGACTCACGAGAAAAAAAAAAAGTACATTGCTTGCTTCGGAACTTTAATAAAAGCATTAATTAAGTGTTCCACCTGGCAAAATCAGCCCTTTAAAAATATAGAGACCTCTTAAGTTACACATTTTTAAATGACCACAAATGTATACTAAATGACATCCAGTCATCTACAGTAGATATTTACCAAAGCATAGCTGATCTACACACAGTCCAAGGCTGAGGACGCACAAGGCAGCACTGATAAAATGCATCACTAAAACTAGACCATCACCACGAGTCTTGCTGATCGCCAACTGCCCTGCTTTCCTACACAAGATCAAGGGGCCTACCTCGTGGCTTCAGTGAGTTTGCGGTGGATCTCCTCGTACACATCAACGTTGAAGGTTCTTTGGACGAAGGACAGGGCCATCTTGAGGGCTTCGATGCGGAGCTGGGGGCAGTGGTCAGCGATGAACTGCAGTCGCTCAATCCTCATCAGTCCACTGTAGCTGGAGGCATACTGCTCCAGATCCTGTGGAAAAGAAGGAAGAAAAGAAAGAAAGAAAGAAAGAAAGAAAGAAAGAACGAACGAAAGAAAGAGAGAGCAAGAGAGATTAGGATCACTTGATCAGAAAACCACATAAAATGCACGGGAAAAGCAACGGATAAAAGTCCCCCAATGACGCTTCCCACATGTGACAACATACATCACAGACTTCTGTCCATCATGTACCCAAAAACTGCAGAGTGGTGAAGGAATTGAAATGAATGTTAGTCAATGCTGAACACAAACAACACATTTCTATAGGACACTCACAATTTAACTCACACCTAAAGAACTTACCATTACCAGCTATATAACAGACACACTACCAAGTTCCATATTACAATTTCATATCCACACACAGACTCTGCATGTAATGTGCCAAATCTTTGACCTTCTTTCCTTAACAAGCTGTAAGGGTTTGTGTGTAAAACTCAAGCAGGACGTTGTCCGACCTAAATCCATGCTAAAATGACCCGCAAACAGATACATACCAGGGTTGGGTTTTCGACGACATAGTTGTTGTCCGGCGCATTCTGCTGGTCTTCCTGGGGGTCAGCATCTATCTGCATGGGTTCAACTGACCCCTACAAACGGGACAGTGAACAATACATACATTAGTGCATGTAACATCCGCTCTGAAGCTAGCATTGCATTGCATTGCAACCGGGACAGGAATTAACGAATTAAATGATTTCCTTTGGACCATGTCAGAGCATGGTAGATGAGCATGACCGAGAGGGTGTGCTGAACATTTTTAAAGCAATGGATCACCACTCTCTGATTTCTCTTGGTGTGGAGTCTATTGCTGAATCCTGAAATCCTAGCTTCCCTTTCTACATCTTGCTGAGTTGTTATGATCATGTTATTATTCCATGGCTGTCTCCCTCCAACGCCTTGTCAGAGGGGGGAAAAAGGAAATCTGTTGATGTTGAATTATGAATGCGCCGCACAAGCAGCTCTGAGGCAGAGGGAATTAACACACAAATAATTCAATAACTCTTTTCAGTGTTAGATGCCTCTTTGCCTCCAGCAGCGACTCCTGCTCCAGGCCCTCTTAATTAATTCCTCCACCTCCTTCTACCCTCTTAGCCTACTGGGCTTCCCTGTGATTAACTCTGTTACCTCGGGGACCAATGAGCACGCTGAAAGACTGGAGCTGAGCACATAGTCGCCCGCAGTAAACGGGAGGAGCAGGTCAGACCTGCTGCTGTGGGGCGTGCAGAGCGTCGACGAGGACGAGGACGCGCTGGCTGCCAAGCTATCACTGAGTCTGCCCTCAAACTGCTCTGGGGAGACCCCAGGCCCTGACACAGAACTGTCCTGAAAATGGAAGAAATCAACACATGGTCAAATGTATGCCTCACAATTGACATGGCCACTATACTTTTCTGAAGAAAAAAAAACCTAATTAGAGTGCAGGGGGGAAAAGGGGAAGTAGGGGAACACACAGAAAAATACATGAATGCTATCAATAGGGTGTGACAGCGTTTTAAAATGTAATGGACAAGGGGTGAAATTCCGTCTATGGATTGGTTCGAACTACTTACAGATGCTGAACTTGACCTCAAAGTGTTACACCGGTGTAAGACTATAAGAAGTATGTGGGTGTGAGCGCAATATTTGTCAGGGTCCAATGTTTGTATGACTTACAAAATAATTACCAGAGGAAACGTTAGATGTGTTCAGGATGACATCTCATTCACTTTTCAAAAACCTTAAAATTAGTGCAAACACCTGCCTGTCGGATAGTCAGCTGCATTGACATTTAACGTTAGCTAGCTACGATAGCTGACTTCTTCCTATGAGCTAACTTGCATAGGACTTGTACAAGCTATGGAACGGTGAATAAATTCACAACACAAACAAATTGTCAAGCTAGTCTACTAAATGCAGGCTTCTAATTCAACCTGATACACTAAAGATAACGTATGTTCAAGAAAGCGTCTAGTAGCTAGACACCGCCGGGTTGCAGTTGTAAGCTAGGTAGCAAGCTATCTGGCTGGCTAGTAAGGTGGTTAGCTGGTTAGCCTCCTTATTATCGAACTATGCATGCTATGCTAGCTAGCTAGCGCTCCAAGACAGAAAGTTTCTCAACACAATCCATCATTCAGTAAAGCGATACAAAACACAAAAGCGACAACAAATAAGAAACTGGTCTAAATTAAGTTAACAGCTGAAGAACGTGTAAATACTAACACAATATGACTAAAAGAATATGCCCATTAAACAGAATATAGATCCGCGCTGTCGCTCAACTTGAAAACAATTCGGTAGCAAGTAAAGAAGCTAGCTTTTTCTTGCTACCTTACGTTATGGGTCGGAGGCCCATACTGTCTTGGGGAGAATGAGAGCTAGCTAGCTTAGCTGGATAGCTGCGGAAATCTGGAGCTTAAAACGAGGCATAGGGTTACTAAAGGGCTGACAAAGTGACAACATTAGTATAAAAGTCACCACGAAGAGTTGAAACTAAAACAAATCTGCTTGAATTATTAGTTTACCTGAAAGTTAAAGACCTGCACGGGCAGAGGCATCTCCTCCTCCTTCTCTGCAGAAACACAGCACACACAATCACATCCGGGGCATGGCCGAGAATTCGCCTAGTGGACGTCTTTGTTGCGCGAAGACGTCACGATTCACTGTGTATCAAAATCATTTGGAGGAAAATTGTGGCAATGCTGTGTCAAATAAAAAAATGAAATTACCATAAATGTCAGCAAGGAAGCTCTCACACGTACACAAACAAGTTAAATTACAGGTTAAATGAGTAAACCATAATAACAAGCTCGTTTATCCATACTGTGTGTTTTTCAAATGTTTTCTGTATTTCCACTTGCGAAAAATCAGCCAACCACCCTTGTTTTCTCAATTAGCAAAAATTAGCCAGACACATTATACATTCAAAGATTTTCCTTTATTAATGCATAACCTTTAAAATTATTGATATTCACATTTAGTGGTTTATTTTGGCAACTTGTAACAGAGGACATACGTTGTTAAATGCTCTTTACTTTTTTTCCAGTTCAAGAGTCATATGAAGTACCATAGATGTAGTAATAAAGAAACAAAATGTTTCTTACTCAAGAAATCCACAACAGACAGACATAGCCCCTTGCGCATGCATGCTTCCACTCACATACCTAGACTCATACCGGTCATACACACCAAACAGAAAATATAGATACTGTATTCCAGATTTTTTTTTTGACACTTCCAATTAGGTCCTTTGTCAAAAGAAACGACTTGATCTGGCATGCCAGCCCCACAAAATACAGTTCACAATGGCACATGGTAGATCTATTCAGCTCATGGCTTTGAACATCATGAAAACAGATTTGGGTGTAAAGAAAGTAATTGATTCAAACTGTATAAAATTCTAACATAAGCCTGTTATAAACAGTCCTACATACTTTAGAGTACATCACATTTGCATATTACAAATTTTCATGGGGCATAAATGCTAACCAGTAAAAAACAGCTCCCACACACATTCTTCTGCAGTAGCTCAAGCCATGGATGTGAACAGATGCACCAATAACACTACAGCAAACAAACATTTGTTCTGGACTACTCTGAGGACTGCGTTTTCATTCCTTAATTCATTTCTTAATCTGACTTAATTTTAATTGAGCGCTATCAAATGATTTCAGAAACAAGTAGCATGATACTGTAGGAAGTAACTAGAGAAAACACTTAAAAATGTTATCTATGAATCTGTGTTCTCTGGCTCCAATGCCTGCTAACCAAAGCTATGCACAATATATATTTACACCGTCACATCTGTCAAACATTCACAATTCGTAGTAAAATTAAAAAACAAAACCACATAGCGATGTCCACACTTTAACAAATCCAACAACATTAGTTCTGGCAAAAAAAAAAGCTGAATGAATGTACTGAGTGTATTTTATGTTTCATTCGAACACTTAGAAAAGCTTGTTCTCCTGTCTGAAATGCATGTTGGGCCCTCCACAACTGTTTGTCCCTCTGCTTGCCATCTATGACAATGCCCCAGTTAAATCACCCAATTATTTTTAAGGCAAATTCATTTGACAAATGAAAAAAAAGAAGACGTGCTGCCCAAAAAGAATGGATGTTGGCATCATTTCTTCTTTGTTTTAGCAATGCCGTCAACTTCACCATTCTACACATTCTATTAATGCTTCTTCTTACAAAACAAAACTAAACCTCAGGGTCCTAAGAGACTAGTGTAAACCCACTGAGCTCAGGTATCCCTCTCGAAACAGCAGATAGGTACTGTTATGAACAAGTAGCAGTGGATGTCCCCCCAGTCGCCTCAGAGAAAAGTGGCACGAATGATGGCGCCCTCTGGTGGTCAGCCTCAGAACACTGTGCATTTCTTGCCCCGCTTCTTGACAGGTGGGGGACACAGCACAGCGCGGATGGCCTCATCAAACACTGTCTTGAGACCACGCTGGGTAAGGGCAGAGCATTCCAAGTACTTCACTGCACCTGAGGAGACACATATAGGTGAGTGGATGCCAAGGAGATTTATTTTCACAGCTAACTGCACATTTGGACTGTTCTACATATTGGCTTGGTTTAACTCGTTCAGTATCATTGAGGCAAACTCATTATGATAAATAAGTAATTACATTTGCTGCCACAAAAGTATAGATAGAACAAAAAGATGTAACTAAAATAACAGTGATTAAAAAAAAAAAGTGAGAACAGTGAGAATATCTATTGATATTTACGCAGCAGGTTTGCAGGTTTACTGTGGCCGTGAAGCCTATGAAAAAAGAGCTTCTTGAGTGGTATGACAAGCTGGTTTGTTCTAGGTTGGTCTCCAAGGCTTTAGGTGCTATATATACTCAACCACTAGAGCAAATATATATCATCTAATGGCATGTATGTGAAATACACAAATTCCTCCTGCCAAACCCATAAAGTGAACTACTAATATTAACAGTGTCCAGATCCAAGTTTTTAATGAGGAGGCACAAACACTATGATCATAAAAGCATCTGATTTGAAGTATGAGTTTGACTCTTACCAATTTCACGTGCCATAGCCAACCCCTGAGGGTAGGTAATGGGGGCCAGTTTCTTGTCCCTCAGGCGCTCAATGGTGTCCTTGTCATCCCGCAAGTCTAGTTTGGTGCCCACCAGGATGATGGGAGTGTTGGGGCAGTGGTGGCGCACCTCAGGGTACCACTGAAAGGACATTGACATGTGTTATTAATGGATGTGGATGGTCACAAATCTTATTTCCCACATTTTACTACGGTGGCCTAGAAGTGTCAAAACTAACGAAATCTACCGTGCCAGATAAGGTCATGTATTTCTCGAATTGAAATGCCTTTAAAATGATTAGCTTTGGTTATATGCATTTCAAAGACTCAGCCTTTCTCAGATATCTCAGTGGATGTTTCTATAAATACAAGTTGTTATGAACAATTCCTTTCATGTTGTTTCTACAAAACACTCCAGAAATGTGCTAATGAGAATAACACAAGATGTACCCGAGTTTGAGTTTGTACAGAATCCGATGGACACTAACCTTGGCTCTGACGTTCTCAAAGGAGGCGGGGCTCACCAAGGAGAAGCATATCAAGAACACATCCTGAAAAGTACAAATACCCAATGTTACTGAGTGTTCGTCAAGGACATCATGCCACAGGCACTCAAGAGCATGGTATTGTAAATCCACAGAAAACTTCACAAACGCTTGCCACAATGTATGTACGTCACAGAGCAGGTATTTAAGATTTTAACCATGAATCAAATTCAAAACGCAGTCTAAAACATAACATTAAACATAAATGTTCATTATTTGTCGCTGGCTTTACTTCACTGAATCTAAAATATATCACCTTGGACCCACCATGTATTATAAATTCAAACAGAGCCAAACAAACAGCTCCTAAGATGGCCCCCTCTGTTAACATTTGTAGACAGCAGTAATGCGAATACAAGGGGCCTCTGCGTGGCAACCAGCATATAGCAGCCCTTCTCCCCCACCCTCACATCACCACCCACTGAGCTGAGAAGCTCAGTATGGAGTCTTTACCATGATGCTGGGGGGGTGGGTGGGCTCGCAGTTCAGAGAACACATCCCCCCTCCATTCAGTTCTTTTTCAACTAGCGCTAACATGAATGTGTGAGTGTCCAGAGCGCTAGCTTGGGAATTCCATTAAGCTACACCAACTGAATAGGGCTGCCAATTAAGACAAAAGCAATCCAGGAAAATGATCACATCTTTATACACTGGAAGGTGGCTTTTAAGACAATGACAGTGGCGACGCCATACGAAGCATTTCCTTCCATCCCTTCTTCTAAAGAGTGACTTCCTGAGGCCTATCGTTTCCTGAGACGCCACTGCTTCGTGTTGACAAGTTGACAAGTTGACCACTGCTTCGTGTTGACAAGGAGATAATGGCAAAAGCACACAGCACAACAGGAAGCTTGAGGGAGCGCATAAGGGAGAGTGTGTGTGCGCACTGCTTTACCGTTTGGGGGTAGGAGAGAGGCCTGAGACGGTCATAGTCTTCCTGCCCCGCTGTATCCCAAAGGCCCAGGTTAACTGGTTTGCCATCCACCATAACATTGGCGGAGTAATTATCGAAGCTAGATGGAAGAAAAATGAGAGAAAGTGGGGAGAGGGAGAGAAAAAGAGAGGGATAAGGAGAGATTATATTATAAATATAACCATGTGTTATTATAAACATAAATATTATAAAATATATATTATAAATATAACCATGTGTTGTTATCAATGCAATCACTTTGCTACTCACACAGTGGGGATGTATTCTCCTGGGAAGGCATTGGTGGTGTAGCTGATGAGCAGACAGGTCTTACCCACAGCACTGAGGGCAGAGAGAGGCGAGAGTCATAAGAGGCCATCATGAAAACTAAACAGTGTTTCACAGGTTGCTGTGTGTCTAAATGGCACTAAGTGTGTTAGTGCCATTGGGGGTTACAACCAATGACTACAAAATCATTACCATATGTCGTTTGAAGGTCACCTTTAGCAAATCTGTACTGCATGTGAAATTGCCGTTAATGCACTCAATACATCAATACACCTCAACAAGATTTTGACCACAGTATAAAATGTAAATGGTTGTATCTCACAACACAGATTCAGGGGAGGAACTTCCTCGAAATAGGAATCTGACCCACATTTCCCCCCTAATGGAACTGCACCCTGACCAAGGGGTCGCACTCTTGAGCATCCCCATGGCTCTGTGAAAATGGCAGAGCCTGAGCCTGAGCCCATAGATGCTATTAAAACCACTGGCCTCCACTGGATAGCAGTGGCTGCTGACTCTCTGACACATGGCACTAGCAGTCAGACTCTGCCCCACATACACGTGCTGCCTGGGGGGCATGCTGTCATCCATGGCATACATCATCACCACCCCCCCACCACACACACACACACACACACACACACACACACACACACACACACACACACACACACACACACACACACACACACACACACACACACACACACACACACACACACACACACACACACTCACACACACTCACACACACATCACACACACACACGCAGTCAATACACCTCCTCTGATGCTCTCATCAGCCTAATCGGCCACTGTAACTGTATTGTAGTGGAATGGGGGTGGTGGTGGCTTAACCACCCACACCCACTGTACTTTTAGACAACCAAAGAAGGGGTATTAAGAGCATGTGGAGGCGGCACCAGGCCAAGAATGGACAGCGATGGTGAGTGTGCGAGAGAGTGAGGAAAGAGAGAGAGAGAGAGAGAGAAGAAGGAGAGAGAGAGAAGACTAAGAGAGAGAGTGTGAAATGTAGCATGGAGAGCAAGACTGAGGAAAGCAGACCATGAGAGATAAAGGATGGCAGAGGGAGAGTGAGGAGGATGGGTGGACATGACTGATAAGTCTGACAGAAGAGAAAGAACAAGGGAAGGCCACACACACAAAAACAGGGCCAGCGTGCTTAGTTTCCAATCGAACTCTGAGTGCGCTGTCTAACAGGGGTTCCTCTAACAAACCTGGCAGGACCGCTAGGCTGTCACGGAAGGACATGTACTCTGTCCAAAAACAACAAAAAAACTAGTAGAGGTCACATTTATACCATGAGGGTAGGGGATCTCTTCTTGAAAAGAACTTTAAATATCACTTACAAGGTACTCATTTTTAAGAGGTCCTAACACGGTGCTGTAAATGTCAGTTTTTAAGCTTTAAATTACGTTTTAAATCCGCAAACTAGTCTAAGAATACTAGAGAAGCTCATGAGTATGCAGACTTAGCATCTCGTTAGGAAAATAAAGTTTTTGTGGGCAGAGCTGATGCCTTGGACCAGGGGTGCTCATTGAAAAGTGCAAGTGTGATGTCAAGAATTCCTCAGAGCAATGTGAGAAACTGGATGTGTGTGAGAAGACACACTCTACACAGTGTATATATTGTGTGTGTGTGTGTGTGTGTGTGTGTGTGTGTGTGTGTGTGTGTGTGTGTGTGTGTGTGTGTGTGTGTGTGTGTGACTCCAATTCACTCTACACACTTCGCAAAAAGGGCTGCAAGTGAACAAACACAAAGGGTGAGACAGTGGCCAACCTGACAGACACAAAAATACAGTGCTGGTGAGGGAAAGTTGATGACAAGAGGACGTCCTTTATGATTCCCCACATAACACACACTTAACATTGTTGTTATTTTTTAATGAAATGGTTGTACCCCATAGTTGTTTGATCTAGGCACCAAGTGTTTCTTCAGCAATCTAAATGGCTGTTAAATTATTCACATGTAACATACAAAGAAAATTGAAAATGCTACATTTTCAGTCATTGTAGCATTTTACACCAACATGATTTTCACAAAATACTGTTCATTTAGGCAGTAAAAGATTTAATATATATATAATGCATATATATATATATATACATATATGCAGAAGTATTCCTTTACAGCTTAAGTGTCAAGAATGCTATTGTAGCCAACAAGCACTATGGTATCACGTAAAGCCAATGAACAAGTCTAGTCGTAACGCAAAGTTGACAACAGAATTTAAGGTGTTCCCAAGCCCCTACCCACGATTGTGTTATGAGGGTGTCCTCACATACATTTTTGAGATTAGCTAGCCTATTTTATAACCCTGATAACTGGCTAATATCATATTTTAAGGCAAAAATGATTGCATTACACAAAATATTGCTCCTTTTCGAGTGTAGCTGCCTTGTGCTCGTTAGACGCCCCCTGTTAAGACACGTAGGTGTGAAAAAAACCATTACATCATTAAATGTGTGGCTCAGCCTGAAACGGCAGCATCCGAGCCTCATTTTTGACATCTCAATTGGAGGCAGTTTTCAAGACCAGAACAATAATATCTAAGCTCACTGACATAAGCAGAAAAAATGCCCGTTCAACACTTGAATGATATTCTCCAAATTGTTAAATAGCGTTGATTTATATCCTCGCTCAGTTCATGTAGCCTATCACAGCCTTTGATTTTTACACCCCCTCAATAAAAGTATACAAAAAATAAAGCTTTCTTTTGCAAAATTCAGTTCAGATAACATTCACCCATGAAATGAACCAGCGCCAGTCCCACACGCCGGGATGAACGAATAGCAAACTAAATGCCGACCCATTCAACCCACTAGCCCCAGCCCTTCTTGCAACAATTGCTTTCTCCCACAGATGCGTTCGCGAAAAAAGGGCACATTCTCAGCACCCACAAAAAAAGATCTTACCCATCGCCGACCACAACGCATTTAATGGCCTGCATTTGCAGAACGCACGGATGTATCCAAAGACGGACTTTCGATTGTGCTTAAATGTGCCAAATTGGTCCGTGATTTGAGAGATCTGTAATACTAAGTGGGCTGATACGATTCGCCTAGAGAGGTGCTGCAGCAGCAAGGGTTGTTGTCGAAGTCTCGCGGAGGGTTCCGGAAAAGCACGACCGCGTTTAAAGCGACAACCACCACTCACAGAAATGAAATGTCGCGTAGGCCTTTTCAGTAAAACAATTAAGTAAAATATTGTTTTAGTGGCCCAACTACAATCGAGTAAATTACCATACTAGCTTTAATCTGATCGGAATTATTCATGTCTTGGGACTGCAGCACCTTCATAAGATCAGACTTAGTTAAAGCATGATTGTATCCTGGAAGTGCAGTCTGAGGGAACATCTGAGCCCAGTAGCCTCTTGAAGATCAGGGGGACTACTGGTAGCTTGGCACTGCCAGCACATTCACTGTGTTCACTGTAGTCTGGAAACATTCCTCTGGATTCAAATTGGGCTTGGGGCATTGCTAATGGAGTTATCCAGGTCTTGTTGATATTCACACTTTGTTTAGGTCATGAATCCTGACTTCGCAGCAGTGTGATGGTCAATGGTGACAGCCAATCAAACTTACAGGAGTATGTTGGGGTAATTTGTGTTTGTGAAACATCTAGCAGAGCAGCAAAGTTGTTTTCAAAACAGGCTGATTGCATTGCAACTGCATTGCTTTAACCCACTCCATTTCAACACATCTCCACACACACACACACGCACAACCATACATACACACATTGCAGTTGAAACACAAAGAACATGATAATAAAAAAAAAAGGACAAAATATTGTAAGAATTTATTTTTTTATTGCTTGACCTGCCATTAGGACAATCTATACCAAAAAAAAAAAAAAAGAATTGTAACTTTTTAGCACATCCAGTAAAATCAAACCATTTACAGTCATAGGATAAGAATAATAGAAAAATGGTCCTCTGTCAGCCAACAGCTGTGTACACTGCAGACTTTACAAACTCTCTAAGCAGAGGGAAGGGGACAGGAGTATCTAAGCCCTGATTCTCTCATCTAAGGCAAACAATGTCCATGTTTTATGTACATACACATTGGTATTGCACACGCGTGAGTGTAAAGCTATAAAGCTGTCCGTTATGTTTTTTTTTTTTTTTTTGTCCCTCCAACTGAGAACAACTCGATCACCCGACAACTCCAGCAGATGATGTGTCTGCAAACTTAATGTGAAAACCAGAGCAGTATGTGTAAATTGTAAGGTTTTTAAGGGGTGGGGGGTGTTTAACCAATAGCTGTCAAGATGGAGAAAATGAACACACACATTCTCTTCTAACAATAAACGTTAGGATGCTTTTGAACACGTTTACTTAATAAATGCTTCCTCAGAATGCGGGTGGGGAAAGACGATCAGAATCCCTGTTTGTCTACCACTGTGCAGGTATTACTCAGCCAATAGCATTCGATGTTTAAGCAATCGTCTGCCACACTAAAACTTAAAACATCTGCTGGCAGTTTAGCGTTGAACTATGATGCTTGTTGACTGCTAAATGAAACATGAGGTTGGCAGCTTAGGGGATTTGCAGTGGGCAAGAGTAGAACTGGTCAACCAAGGCCTTCAACCTAAAGGGGCCCTTCATTACTGTCTGAAAAAAATACAAAATCCTTTCACAAAATCTCACTATGCCCTTTCTTCAGCGGTGCCTTTTGAAATTCCATTGCTTTCTTTTCTGTTGTCTAACAATCCCTGAAGTTTTCCAACTGAGAAAGAGAATAGGCAAACATAACAACATTAACACACAGGCTGACGAAGTCTGTTCTCTTTTTTTGTTTCCTGCAGTAACACATTGGCGATATTGGATAGAAAACATAAAAATATCTTTTAATTCAATTTCCATCAAGGCCATTCACATCCCACGCTCAATAAGGTGGACATGTTTCACATAATATAACACACTGTACCTATGTATGTGTCCTCACCAAATCACTGAGGAAGCTC
>NC_045152.1:5156858-5212278 GCF_900700415.2 Clupea harengus | reverse complement strand
CAGATCAGCCGCATTGAGTACATCCACTCCAAGAACTTCATCCACAGAGACGTGAAGCCTGACAACTTCCTCATGGGTCTGGGGAAGAAGGGCAACCTGGTCTACATCATCGACTTCGGCCTGGCCAAGAAGTACCGCGACGCCCGCACCCACCAGCACATCCCCTACCGCGAGAACAAGAACCTCACCGGAACCGCCCGCTACGCCTCCATCAACACCCACCTGGGCATTGGTCAGCATACCCCGCGCACGCATGCATGGGTTTTTAAATAGTTGTCCGTAACGTTGCAAAATTACCATATTACCAAAATTAGTATAACATAGCCAAGGCCTATTAAACAAATGTTTTGTACAGACATGATTTACAGTCTCGATCCAAATGAAACCCTCTAAAAGGATCTGTGTGTGTGTGTGTGTGTGTGTGTGTGTGTGTGTGTGTGTGTGAACGTGTGAACGTGTGTGTGTGTGAACTTTATGCTAGTGTTTCTATACTCTGTACATTATGTACGTACGCACCTTCTACCATTTAAGTTGAGTCACAGGCTTGTCCTCCCTCACCCCCTAGATCAGGTGTGTGTGTGTGTGCGCGCATTTTAGTCATCCTGCCTAACAGCCATGTACCAGCCCGGGCTCACTCTCTTGTTTGTTTGTCTGCCTCCTCTCCTCTCCTCCCCCTCTCCTCCTACAGAGCAGTCCCGGCGTGACGACCTGGAGTCTCTGGGCTACGTGCTCATGTACTTCAACCTGGGCTCTCTGCCCTGGCAGGGCCTGAAGGCGGCCACCAAGAGGCAGAAGTACGAGCGCATCAGCGAGAAGAAGATGTCCACGCCCATCGAGGTCCTGTGCAAAGGATATCCCTGTATGTACCACACACACACACACACACACACACACAGGCACACACAAGTCTGTTATTTTAGCCTGATGACTTGAATTTGAAAATTAATTCGTGTGTTTAGCTCAACAGTTCAGTTTGAAGGGAAAACCTTTATTTTGTATTTGCTCAGCAGTGGCCTATGGTCATGGTGTGGTGTACTGTTGATATGAAAATACTCGATACAGGAGAACGGCCTTAAGTTCAAAGATATTGTTGGCCCATGCCCCATGTCACCATTTCCCCCGGGTTTTTCTGCAGTTCAGCGGGGAAATGGGTAATGCTTATTACGAAAACGGGCAGACGATATATTAACACACAGATTGAGAGCCAAAAGCACTCAGTCCCTTCCAATCCAGTTTAGTGTGTGGTAAACAGCTGGCACTCACATCAGCGTAAGTGTTGTACAAGCATATGGTGGAGCAGACTGTCAAACGTCACTGTGAACCCACACCAGCGGGGAAGGGCTGACTGAACCCCGGGTCTTGAGGGAGTGAACCGGGTGTCAGAAGAGGGTTTGCTTGGCGCATGGAATTGCACACTTGACTTAGTTAATTTGGGAATGGACTCCAATGTTTCCCCTAGGTTTACAGCTTTGGGGGGGGGGGGGGGGGCGCGGCCACCGACACAAGCGCTTAAAGGAATTATGGTGTTCATGTGTTTCTTTTAATGACAGCAGTCAATATAACCACTGAACAATTATTTTAACTGTACATTGAACTAAACATCGGAACATGCCTTTATGACAATTATCCACAAAGTGTGCAGCTTTTGTCACTGCAGTGTATCTTTCTGGGCTTCTGGATTTTTTTTTAGAGATATTTGCGGCGTAAAATTCTGTGCGTGCGTGCGTGCGTGCGTGCGCGCGCGCGCGCATCGCGGCGGAACTCCGCTATGCGCGATACAGAGAGCAGAGGAGAATTGTAAACGCGCGACCATGTAGAGACAGAAATTACATGCCGTCGTGTAAATAAGATAAATAACATAAGGCTATTTATTTTGTTTAATAAAAGAACAAGCTATAGACCTGTTCTATAGGAAAGGTAACCTTAAATGACTTCCGTTGTGATCTGGCGCTTTATAGAAAATAAAATTAAACAACATTAACTTGACCTTCCAGGGGGGGCGGGGGGTGCCGTTGGGGGAGCGGGGCGCCCCCCTAATATAACGGTAGGGGAAACACTGAACTCTGACCCTACGCTGAAACTGAAATGTGTTATGAGATGGGCGCTCAATCCTCACACTGGAGTCCAGTGCCTCTGCAGACTTGTCTTGTTTCCTTGTTCTAATGTTTTGTCACCAAACTAAAATGACTGATTGTCAGTGAAACTAGCTTTGCCTTCCCGGGTGGTATACCTAGTCCTTTTGATGAGAGTTTCCAATGTCGGACCTGTTGAAAGTGATCTTAACCGATGTTCCCTCTCCTCCTTCCTCAGCGGAATTCGCCACGTACCTCAACTTCTGCCGTTCGCTGCGCTTCGACGACAAGCCCGACTACTCGTACCTGAGACAGCTGTTCAGAAACCTCTTCCACAGACAGGGCTTCTCCTACGACTATGTGTTCGACTGGAACATGCTCAAGTTTGTGAGTATTCTGCAGGGCACTTCTCTCTGTGTGTGTGTGTGTGTGTGTGGTGTGTTTGTGGAGGGTGGGCGATGAGTCTAAGACTGTAGGAGTATGTTCAATTATACACAAGGATATGTTGGTGTTTGCAAATGGAAGGAGTGTGTGTGTGTGTGTGTGTGTGTGTGTGTGTGTGTGTGTGTGTGTGTGGTGTGTTTGTGGAGGGGGGGCGATGAGTCTAAGACTGTAGGAGTATGTTCAATTATACACAAGGATATGTTGGTGTTTGCAAATGGAAGGAGTGTGTGTGTGTGTGTGTGTGTGTGTGTGTGTGTGTGTGTGCTTGACGGTGGCGGCAGCAGTTAAGCTGTGTGAGTTGGCTGAAGGCCAATAGTTTGGTCTCTGGGTTGGTCTCAGAGACAACAACTCTGATGCATCATGGCAGGAATAAACTCCACCAGTCCAGAGACTGCTCCAGCTACCTGATCTCTCCCTCTTCACCATTACTGAAGCGTGGCGCTCCTCAGTGCCAGGGGTTGGTGTCTGATCCTGGGAATAAGTGGAATAAGCCCCCCCAACACTTTACTGTGGCCCACAGCTGTGTCCTGGCAGGTGTATTTGATGCATTAGTTTGTGTGTGTGTGTGTGTGTGTGTTTGCTAAACGTGTGTTTGTGCCTTTGTCCAACATTGTGTTACAGTGAGTAGATTTCCCCCCCCCTCATCTGAGCGTGATTTTGTGAGTTCATATTTTTATTGGTGTGCTGGGATGATATTTTGGAACAAGTCGGTGAGAACACAACCTGTAACCATTCACGTGTGTGTGTGTGTGTGTGTGTGTGTGTTTAGGGAGCGAATCGTGCAGCGGAGGACGCCGAGCGCGAGAGGAGGGATCGTGAGGACCGGCTGAGGCACGGCAGGAACCCAGCGGCACGCGGCATGCCATCAGCCTCAGGCCGACCCCGTGCCACGCAAGACGTGCCACCCCCCACGCCACTCACACCCACCTCACACACAGGTGAGCTGCCTTAAAACACACACACACACACACACACACAGACACACACGCGCGCGCGCGCGCTCGCCTTCAAATCATGAATTAGTGAGTTAAAAAAGAAAACATTAATCTTTGGGACACTTAACTAACAAAAATACACCTATTCAGTCACAGGTGAACACACAAGCACACTCCCTCACCCTCCGGTCTTTCTCTCGCTCACACTAACACACACACACACACACACACACACACACACACACACACGTCCTCACTACACTTCAGGCAGGCACCATGACCCGGTGCTCTGATGAAATTGTTGCCTCACAGGGAGCTCTTCCTCCTTCAGGCACCTGGGTGAGGCTGGTCATGTCCTGACAGTGAGGATTGTCATGTTCTGACAGCCATGTTCCTTTTCTCCCACCAAAAGCTGAAAAAAAAAAAAGAAAAGAAAACTATTCAGCTGACTGGAAGGCTGCTCAATGTAACCACCCCACACATGTGTTGAGGCTTTGGATATCTGGACCATTGTAATGACTGACCCAGGCACCCAGTAAGACCTCTCGTCACTCCTAAAACTCCAGCAGTGTGTGAGAGAATACTGAAAATATGAGAAGCATCCAGTGTGTGACTGCCTGCCTGCCTGCCTGCCTGCCTGCCCGCCCGCCTAGTGAGGGGAACTGTAGAGCTAACAGGCGTGTGCTGGCAGAGCCCACGGCTCCGTGGCGGTGGAATGAGAACTATGCTGCGGCCGTTGCAGCCGTTGCAGCGTCACACTGAAAGCGAGACCGCTGTTCCGTTGCTCAATTCTCCACAGCTTCTGTGTTCCCTCCGCTGGGAGCTACAGGATGTCGTTGTTGTCGTCATCCTCTCTTTCCTGTTCTTCTGGACTCCGCTCTGCTTCCTCTTCTTTAAAAGCACTCAGCCTGTCTCATCAGAGGGGGAAGGGGGGGGGGGGGGGGAGCAGGGCAGCACACCCAGGTGCTTCTCTCTTTCAGCCTGTTCCTTTCATCGTCTGAGAGATGATTGGTTCAGAGGTCAGCTTCCCTCAGAGGTGACGCTAGCTAGCGTGATGCTGGGAGTGGCCAAGAGTTGTGTTTAAGAGGGCGAGGTCTCCTCCTATGTCATCGGATAAAAGCCACAGTAACGACAGCAGAGATCAGTGGAGGTTTGCAGTAATTCATGATTCAGTCACAATGCAGACACCTTTTTATTAATTCATCTAAAAGGCGCCTTAGTGTATTGTGGCTAACCTGCTAACGCTTTGCTGGAAAGCTAGCAGCTAATTTTGAATTGAGCTGTTAAAAAAAGAAAAAGGATTCTTCCAGTGGGACATTGTTTGTGAAAGGATGGAAATAAAAAGAAGCTTTCATCACAAACTGCGTTGTTGTTAAGTAATGTGAGCACATTTTTCAGTGTTTTAATTAGTCAAATCTGAAATCAGGCATGGCTGTGACTACCTCAGGCCCTGTCTAGTTGGTTGCACATCGGGTCCTGCGCAGACTGTTTGTGGCCAGGTGGGGCCTTAGATGGCTGACTGTGTCCTGGGAAAGGCAAGCACTGCCAGCTGGGCACGCTCACGTCTCCTCTCTGCCTCGCTGACGTAAATGTCCACTTCCTGTGGCGCTCTGTGGGCCGTAAGTTAGCTAGTCCGGGTGAGGTAATAGCTGATGAGATTACAGGCTGGCAGGGTGGCTGAGTGCCGGCCTGGTTTGAGTCAGGCAGGCAGGCAGGCCGTGATGAAAGCCCTTGCCGCTCACGCTCACGCTCACGCTCATGCTCACTCGTAAAAGCCACCGCAGAACTGCTGTCAGGGACCGGGGCGGCGTGCGTCACACAGCCAGATGTGACTGCTGAAATAAAAGGCGGCTTTTTTTTTTTATTTTGCTTTTTAAAACGGCAGAGTGCTTCCTCTGGAGCTTTACGTTGTAAGAGTTACTGCTGCATGATAATTCCCACTAATTACTATTGACCAGTTGATTTGTTTTTCGTGCATACTATTGATTAGAGAATCGAGTTCAATTTGTTTTCTTGTTTTTTTTTTTCTGACATGATGTTTCATATTTTTGTATGTTTTGAAGTTTCACATTCACTGTTTTTTTTTTATTTCTGTTCACCTGGTCACTCCTGTTCAGAGACTAATGCCTCTTCCAAATTCAAGGGCTTGCCTGCCATGGAGCTCAGAAATACTGATAAAAATCCTCACTCTATGGGAAGCTGAAGTCATTCTGAGAAAGCTCATACGTAGTCAAAGTTCACAGTGAGAGTTCCATAAACAGACAGTGGATATCTGTAGGTAGTGAAGGCCTTTTGTCTGGTGCTAATGCTAATGTCTCTCTCTCTCTCTCTCTCTCAGGCATGGAGCGGGAGAGGAAGGTCAGCATGAGACTGCACCGCGGCGCCCCCGTCAACATCTCGTCCTCAGACCTGACGGGTCGGCAGGACACCTCGCGCATGTCCACCTCACAGGTAAGGTGTCCCCCGTCTGCCGCCCCGTCTAAAGCGCCTCACCCGCTCTCTCAGAAGAAGGGGACAGCAACTTAACATGCAGCTGGCTTTGGGAAGATAGTGTGTGTGTGTGTGTGGTTTTTCTGGTCATTCACACACACACACACACACACACACACGCACACAATTGTAGGGAGTATATTGTTTTTATTTTAAATGGTGCGTGTGTGTTTGGTTTGTGTTGAGTTAGCGTCTTCAGTCCCCAGCACTTGCTGCAGCCTAATGTCATTCCTAAGGGTGCCTCCCAGGGTGCTAGTGCCAGGCTGTCTGAGCCCGTCTAGCTGACTTGCCGGCTGGCATGGCACAGTTAGGCTGGCACTGCCAAGAGGCTGAGCTTGTGTGCTGGCATGCAACTCTCCCTCAGGCCTTCTGAAAGAGGGAAGGAAGAGGGGCTCCACAGAGAGAGAGACTGCTCACACGCACTTCCTCTTCCTTTTCACGTTCTTGTCCAGCGTTGAGTCATCTATACTGTTGAGCTTGCTGTGGTTCCAGCCCGTGTCACTGTAGGTTACGAATGCAAGGCAGGATTAACTGTGAAATGGGGAGGGTGCGTCAGTCACATGATCATGTAGGATGCAGGCTAGTTTTGGTAACTCTGTAGTCACCTTCAATACAGACAGTATTTCCTACTGGCCTCAGGCCTGCTCCATATACTCCGTTAAAGGTTAAAACCAGCTAATTTAGATCAGTGTTGCACAAGCCCTTTAGCTCTACGGAAATACTGCTCCAGGCTGTACAGAAATCCCTATTTACAATGAGCACCTACAGTACAACTAATCACTCAGACCGTAATTCTGGGGTCACTGGGAAGCGAGTGTGTGTGCTTTCATTATTGCTGCTTTTAACTGGAACTGTTATGTCAAGACTCTCCCCCCACCTCTCATTCTTTTCTGATGGTGTTGAAACTCTTGTCCCTGTGATAGTCTCTTTTTCTCTCTCTCTCTCTCTCTCTCTCCCTCCCTCCCTCTCTCTCTCTCTCTCTCTCTCTCTCTCTCTCCCCCCCCTCTTAGTCCTCAACCAGGAGTCTCTGTTGTTTTAAGTGTCTTCTGGTCCTGTCAGAGCACTGTGCTGGGATGGGCTTTGTTTTTTGTTTCTTTGTGTCTCTGTCTCTGCTCACAAACGGATGTCTTCTCCTCCTCCTCCTCCTCCTCCTCCCTTCCCTCCCCCCCAACATCTGACCACCACCCCTCAGAATAGCATTCCCTTCGATCATCATGCCAAGTAGCTGCTCGACACGTTCTGGTGTGACGGCAGCCCCGGGTGAGTGACAGCAGGGTGCCATTTTGTTTTTCTTAATCCCTCTGGACTACCTTTGCCTACCCCTGTCCCTCACACCTACCAGCCTATAATGCACAGCTGATGCCCCCTCACCCCACCCCACCTTACCCTACCCCAGCCCCTGCACACAATACCAGCTTTTCTGGACCAGCTGTGGTCCAGCGTTGGAACTTCAACACCAACATGATCACATGTGGTTTGGATATCTCTAAGAAGGCCCGTTCAGGAGCATTAAATGGGTTTTTTGCGTCTAGCTCGACACTGGGGAATGTAGTTTTAGTAACCCGGACAGTGTTCTGAACGTGTATGGCCGGATAGAGGGGGTCTCAAAAACACACACAGGCTCTATGGTCTGAGTGTGAGGCTGTAGGCTGCAGTGCTGTTTCGTCGTCAGCCTCAGATGGGCTCTTCACACCGACCCGGCGGGCGCTGCAAGTTGACCACCGCAAGGGGAATCTCGGGTTTAGTGTTCTCCGGGATGTCACTCTCGTTATTGCGCAAGAAGTTCAGGACAACTCGGTTGCATTGTTTCTTTTAATTAGTCTGCAGGGAAACGTTTTGTTTGTTTGTTTGTTTGTTTGTTAAGCCTATTAGCACAGCATTAGCGTTAGCACACCACTGAGCCTTCAGGCCAGACACAATTACCGGTTTGGACAAACATGGTAAAGCTCAAACGTCCCAATCTTAACTCAAGTTTTCAAAGATGCTGTAACATTAATGGGGCCATACTTGGGTTTGCAAGTTTGCTGATCACCATAGGAACAAAGTGTTTCATTTCAGACGTTTGACCCTCTGCAAGCATCTTACAGACTAACGCAAAAACCCAACTATATGGCAAGCCAATTGTGGTTGTTTTTATTATATTGGCCAGGGACAGCTGAGCCAGTGTTTATGCTGAAGTAAACTTCCTGTCTGGCATCCAAAGGCCGACATCTGCAGCTGTATGTACTAAAAGATGTAGTACTGAATCACAACACAACACAACGGCTCCATGGCTGTCTTCTCATATACAGCGTACAGACCTGGCTACGGGGGGGTCTGAGTCCCTGCGTTGGCCAGGTTGCCATGGACAGCAGGGTGATCCTGGTTGTGTAGTGACCCCCAGCGCGTAATGTGTGACGTGGGCTAGTGAGAGTGTAATTCTGCAGCAGATGCCCGCGTTTAGCCGGCAACTCACAGATGGGCGGCAGGATAAGAACCTGCCGGATTAGAGCAGCACACTTGCAGCCCCCAGCCAATGCGTGTATAGGCACGTTAATGGAGTTCGGTTTTTAACAGTGGAAATAGCTCAAAATGTCAATATGAGACTCATTTATGCACCATCGTAGTGTGGGGAAGATGGCGGGAATGATCTGGGGGTTTTCGGAAATGAAGGAACCTTGAGTTCAGCAAACTTGGTGGTACACATAAATGAACAGTAGCATTTGCTGGCATACCACTGACGTCGACTGACCTTACTTCATACAAACCAGTTATTCAGTCATCTTTAAACGCTACATGTCAACTAGAGTTCCAGTCTCTGCTCAAATAATGCAGCTTCTTCAACCGCGCTTTCGAAGAGGGGATGGGTAGTTCAGGTTCAACACGACCATCAATTACAGATTCGAAACCTATTTTGACCAGACCTGAAAACACTGGTGGCCATTCATGTAGTAATGTAGTGTATTATAAATGCAGTGTAAACAGGGCCTGTTCTGTGGTGGAGAGGGATAGATATGCAAAAACACACAAGCGCGCGCACACACACCCTTCTGGTACACACTCTCCAGGGCTGTTTTGTCACGTCCAAACTGGCTCAGGATACAGTGATCACACACACACAAGGGCGTCGACAAAAAGAGTTCCACCCAAATGAAATCCCTTTGCTCCCTGAGGCGCTGTTTGACATGCTAACATGGTGGATCCGCCTCCTTTTAAACAGTAGTTAATCTATTTGCTTGAATGAAACGTCCACCCTGGATCTAGTGGCATTGTACTTGGTCCCGCCACATATGGACACTCGTACATGCCGTCGTCCTCCCATCTGCTTCAACTGGTGCGTCCCTATGGTCCCATAGTTCCCTGGGCCACCAGAAGCTGGCCTCGTCCCCTCTCACCCATGGCTGCAATAAAAAGCGCCTTACTGGAAACTCCCCTGGACCGCACACAGCACGCTTATCCCCCCCCCAGCCCCAGCCCTGGCACTAGCCGTGGCTATGGCGGCTCAGTTGACTGCTGTGGCTGAAGCTGGTCAGTTGACTGCTGTGGCTGAAGCTGGTCAGTTGACTGCTGTGGCTGTGGCTGGTCAGTTGACTGCTGTGGCTGAAGCTGGTCAGTTGACTGCTGTGGCTGTGGCTGGTCAGTTGACTGCTGTGGCTGAAGCTGGTCAGTTGACTGCTGTGGCTGAAACTGGTCAGTTGACTGCTGTGGCTGAAGCTGGTCAGTTGACTGCTGTGGCTGAAACTGGTCAGTTGACTGCTGTGGCTGTGGCTGGTCAGTTGACTACTGTGGCTGTGGCTGGTCAGGTTGGGGGTTAAAAGCGTGCAGGTGTACGTGCTGCCGAGAGAAGAAGCCTGGGCCTCCGCTGCAGTTCAGAGTTGCTGATTGTGTGCTCCACTGCGCCCTCTGCCTGCGTGTTTGTGCGTGTGTGCTCCCTTTTGGCTTCGTCTCAAATCTAATCTCTCTTCCTCAATTTGTTTTAATCTGTTTCCTACTCTTTGTGTGTCTTCCTGTTTCAGTATGTGATATCAGTCTGGGTGTGAAGTGTGTGTGTGTGTCTGGGTGTGAAGTGTGTGTGTGTGTGTGAAGTGTGTGTGTGTGTGTGTGTGTGTGTGTGTGTGTGTGTCCCTCTCTGCTTTGGGTTTGGCTGTGGCCTGCTGACTGCTAACAGCTCTCCAGCATGCTCACAAGGGTTCCCCCCCCCCTTTTCACGGTCTAGTCCCCCCCTCACCCCCATCCACTGTTGAAGTGTGTCCCTGTTAATGCCCCTCCTGACACCCCTTTTCAGCTCTCAGTCCAGGTCATGATAAGATTACACTTCATAGTGTTGGCACTCCTCCATATGGTGATGGCAGGTTTTTTTTTTATTGGTCGTAGAGACGAATAACTGTAGCCAAGTCTGTGTGTAGGAATATATTCTTTTGCATTGCCTCCAAGTTTGAAGCATTTTCCCATTGTGATGAGTGGAGAAAGAGGACAGTCACGAGATGTGGCTGCAGTTAAGCTATGGCTGCTTACTTCACCTTGGCAGCCCTTTTGTTCTGTCTCGCTGTGTCCCCCTCCCCCCTCGCTGTTCACCTCCCTCTCCCTCGCTGCCTCTCGTTCATGGCTCTTTCTCGCCCCCTAGAGGTCAAAAGCTGCACCACTGGCTAGATCTCTAGAGTGTGTTGCTCACTGTCCTATCCAGCATGGGCAAGTCCATTCAAGAAGAGGGAGGGGGAAAAATTCCCACATTAAGTAATTTCTGAATTCTGCTTATGCAAGTACAGACAAAGGTGTGTGTGTGTGTGTGTGTGTGTGTGTGTGTGTGTGTGTGTGTGTGTGTGTGTGTGTGTGTGTGTGTATGTGTGAGTGTGTGTGAGTGTGTGTGTGTGTACAAAGTCTTAAATCCTTCTTTTGTCCTCTGTCCTGGCCAAATCCCTCTAGCTGATACTTTCTCCATACCCACACACAAACACCATACAACAGCACAACACAATACAACACAGCAGAACATACTCAGTCAGTCCTCCATTCAAGGAGTACATTTACAGAACCATGTGTTTCTTGTTCCACCAAAAATTCAGAAATGGATGAAAAAAAACGTTGAACTTGATCAACTTCAGTAATTCTGTGTGTGTGTGTGTGTGTGTGTGTGTGTGTGTGTGGCGTGAGCATCTGTGTGAAAGTGTGTAGGAGCATGACTCCTGTTGCGGAGGTTGCAGCGGGTGGTAGGGTGGTTGGAGGTTGACATTCCTTGTGTCCCATGGTGAAGTGCTCCTGTCCCCAGCTGTCATCCATGCTCAAACTTGGAGAGCTCAGGAGAGTTAGCCGCCATTCTGAGAAAGCTCATACGTAGTCAAAGTTCACAGTGAGAAACTCTGAGTTCCATAAACAGACAGTGGATATCTGTAGGTAGTGAAGGCCTTTTGTGTGGTGCTAATGCTAATCTCTCTCTCTCTCTCTCTCTCTCTCCCCCCCCCCCCCCCCCCCAAGGCTCTGTCACGCGTCACCCCCAGTGGCCTGCAGTCTGCGGTACCTCGATGAGACCAGACCTCCCCCTCCCTCTGCGCCCCCAGCACACCCCACCTTCCCATCCCTTCACTTGACACCGAGGGCAACGGCACCCTGAGGGCCCAACCACCTTGACCAGGACATCCAGCAGCCGACGACGATCTGTTGCGGGATAGACGGGGAAAAAACGAAGAAAAACCAAACAAAAAAATATCGACACAAAAAACGACAAAAGTGCGCACACACTCACAAACACAACCATGAATCTGCGACCCAAGCCAGTCAAGGGCCAGAGACTTTCAGTCCTCTCACCTTTTCTTCCGAACACCGCTCTGTCTAGCCATACGTCATGCTAGCCCTCATGGTGGGGAACATGAACAAGACTTGCGCGCACACACATGAACACACACACATACATACACACACGCCTACACACACACACACACACACACACACACACACACACACACACACACACACACACACCTGAACACACAAACTTGACACATTTGTTTTTTGCTCCACTGCTCTTTGCCTGAGCCTCGCCCATCATGTAGGTGGATGTCCGTTGGCCGTCGTTGCCTTTGCCACCCTGGCATACGCTAAGAGGAAGTGCCCTCCTCTGTCAGTGGGGTAACCCCCCCCCCCCCCCCCGTCCTCTCATGACCTCAAAAAGCCCCCCAGCGATGTAGAGGCAGCACACTAGCGTCCCTCTGTCCTCCTCAGTCTTGCCCCCATTGCCCTGAACACCCCCCCCCCCCCCCGCCCTCCCTCTCTTTTTGCCCCCTCCCAGGCACAGAGGCTGATGGCTCTGGGGCAGACCTGGGACTGCGGCTGCACCAATGGCATTTTTCCACCCAATTATTACCCTCCCGCTCTGTGTTGTATCAAAGGCAAACTTCAAGCAGTTTCTACCTGTTGCGGTGAGTGCTTGGACGGAAGCTTCTGTTGGCGGGGTCGTTTTTTTTCAGGCTTGTGACACGAAAAACTCGTGTCAATGTTTTTTTTTATTTCGTATTTGTTTTATTTGAACCGTGAACTCCAGGCCGGAGACTGTCTGTCTGAAAATCCCTGCATCGCCAATACGAAATACGAGGGGGTGGGGTGAGAATGCCAGCCCCAACATGCCTGTATGCCACACTCTAGTGCAGTGGATCCATTAGCAAAACATGCAGAAATGCGTTTGTTTTTTGTTTATTTTTATGTAAAAGGGGGAAACCACCGAAAAAGCTATTATTTCCCTGTTCTCACAGTCAGCTGTTTTGTTCTACTTTCTCAGTTCTATAAGCGCCTGGTTGTTTCTGTTCCCGGGCGGTGAGCGTCCCCCCCCCCCCCATGAAGCTTCTCTTTATGTTTTTAATGCTGTTGGAAAGCTGTGAAATGCCTGCATTGTAGAAATGTCCAATGTTGACGTTGCTGTTTTTCGTTCTGGTTTTAACCCTGCACCAATTTCCCCCTCCCTGTGGAAGGCGATCTGGGGAGGGGAGACTCACAGCGGGAGTGGAACAGCCCTCACTCCCCTCGGTCTCCATGACTACCCCTGTGACTGGAGGATGCTCAGCGCCTCAGCTTGATCTGAAGTCACTTAATCCCCAAGGGCTCTCTCTCTCTCCCTCCCTCTCTCTCTCTCTCTCTCTCTCTCTCTCTCTACCCCTCTCTCTAGTTTCCTCTCTGTCTCTCTTTCTTCTCCTTCTGATTTTATTTGTCTGTTGTTTGTCCTGTTTTCTCTCTCTCTCTTTCTCTCTCTCACGTTTATTCCTCGCTCTGTCCTGTTTCCCTCTGACTGCTTCATGGGACGTGTTCTTTGAGCAGGGATGGCTGAGCACCAGCCGTCAGCTCTCATTAAAAGAAAGCCATGTCTATTTTGGAATCAGCCTCTTTTTCTTTGGGAAGAGGGGGGGGGGGGGGGGGGTCCTCTTCAAGCCTATATTTTAAAAAAGACTTTTGAACTCAATTGGGTTATTTTGGGGTTTGATTTTTTTTTTTTGGTTTGTTTTTAAAAGCGTACTGAATTTATTACAATGGCTTTACTTAATTTTTTTTTATTATTATTATTTCTTCCAAATCTGTAGCTCCTGGACTTCCTGGTGTTGAGTCCTGACGGAGTTGAAACGGCCGGCTTGCCGCGTCATATCATTCAGCCTATTAGAGCATTAGACCTTTTTCTTGTAGTCTGTGGGGGGAAATGGGGAGGTTTAGTGGTGAAAAAACTCTTTCAGTTCTGTTGTCATGTGTATATAGGATGTTTCTAGTGATGGCGAAGCTCCATTTTTACATAGCCTCTGTCTGTCTCTGTAGTGCGAGGGTGCTGAAGAAAAGGTTAGTGCTTAGCAGGGCGATGTGTGAACTAGTTCTTTTCACTTCTGGTGGTCTGAAAAATATAAAAACGCCAACAAAAAAAAATACGTGAAAAAATACAAAAACGCTCACAAACTTATTTGGGGATGGTCCCTTACTGGTGTTAGTTACACTTAAGAGTGGAGAAGAAGAAGAAGAAAAAAAAGACACGAGTACACTTTGTTTGGGATCAACCAACTGTCTTTTATTCTTTATTTTTATTTTCTGTTCTTGGATTTAACGTTTTCATGACCTGGTTTCATTCGGTCTGTGACTGCAGAGCCACACGTCACGTCACACTGTGCTAGCAAACTCTCTCAAATGGAATTATGGGAAATCTTCTTGCCCTGTAAGATTTTTCTCCTCATTTGTATTGCCACTGTATTTGTGTATTTTAAATTGTGTAAATAAATTAATAAGTACTTGTATGCACTGGTGTCATGGTAGACTTTTTCGTTCATCAAATGAAATGCTGACTGTTAATAGCCTTTGTGTTGATGCATCTAACCAGTAGGTGGCCCAATTGGACAACGTTAAATCTACAAGTAAACAGAAGGCATTATATTCTGTTGTCAAGGGGACAGAAATGACAAACAAAAATATCTCTTCGTAGTTTCATATTTATTGAAATCTGTAATGGCCACATCGAAAGCAGCAGGTTTAGGTTTTGGAAGGAAGCCGTGTGAACAGTGCCGGTAGAAACATTACCACAGGGAGCCATGGTGTCAGTGCACAGGAAAGGCCACACCAGCACAGATGAGATCAAACACTGTTTCAACACTTATTAACACAAAGTGTACTACACACACTGTTACCAGATGGTCACGAAATTACAATTTTTATCTTGTGAGGTTTTGTGGGCGTGACAAGACAATCAAATGGCAGGTAATCCACCCAGGTGTATTTAATATTCTTACTATGCCTGAAAAAAATGGTGTAATACATACTAGTTACTCAAAAGTCAAAATAAAAAAAAGTCTTTTGAATGTTTGTAGGCACCCAGGAAATTATTTAAGAACAGCGCTGTGTGTGTGTGTGTGGCAGCGGAAGGAAGTCAACGGTTGAATCTGTCGGTGAGGTTGTTGTGTTGCTCCAGCTAGGTTGATCTAGGTGACCAAGGCAGGAAACATCATTGGTTTGGCAAGATATTTTTTATAGCCTAATGTGACACGATTGTAGCTACTGACTATTGTAGTTAACTATGATGCAACTTCCTATTGACATCAGGAATCCTAACTAATGTATATACATCATTAAAAAAATATATTGTTGTGACTTTAATGTCCAAACTATTAATCCCCAGGACAAGCTTCTGTCAAACAAACAAAAAAACAACACAACCCCCATTATTCATCGAATGAATCCAGTTCATATCATGGGTAGGGTGTATCTTCAAGGTAACTTTAATTCCAGTTTAATACGATTCGAGGCTCATCTGGTGTGTCTGAGTGGCTGTGAAACCCGAAGCCTCCAGAGGAAGGCTGCATTTCGTCCCTTTGTGATAGGCCCCTGGGGTACAATAGACCCCATCAGTGTCTCAAATGTGACCCGTCAGGGATCTATTTTTATAAGACAGTGGCAGTGTTTTGTCAGTCAGGGTGACGAGGCGAAACCCTTGCTGATTTCATTCTTTAGTAACAGGCATAGAGAGTGCAGACATTACAGGAAAATAAACAGGACATGAAATTCATCTAGTGCTCTACTTCCAGATTATTAAAGAAAATAGCTGCCAGTATCCAGCCTTCATCGAACAATCGTCAACTAAATGTTGCCACACCTTTACAAGTAGAGAACTTATAAAAAAATCAAGTAAGGTTAGAAGACTATTAAGAGATAGCACTTATTACAGTAATGTCTTCAGAGGCCGTTTAGCCACAACATTGTAAAAAGCATTCCAAAATCACCTTCTTACAAAACAAATTACAAAAAAACCTACAAAACTATCAACTGAAAAATGGCAGTAGGATGATCCTTTGAAGCCTTTCAGTTCAGCATAAATGGAAGGACAGAAACTCAGTTGTACCTGATGAACAGTACTGGAATGTAACAAGGTCATGTAACAGTTAAACAAAAAACAAACATCAAAAAAGCACACAGCATGCCACAAAAACACAGGTGGACAGATGTCTGTGCAAACGTGCACGTCACTTCAAAACAAAAGCAAGCTGCTCTCTCTCTCACTAAATACCATTACCATTAAATAGCAACCAGCGGTTTCTACAGCCTTCCCGGTACCACGGGAGCGGTAAAATAACGATCCTTTTTTTCCATAGAGATTTATTTACCCATAGAGATCAGTCTGTGGTCTGAAGGTCTTGAATACTTTCATCTTGCCATGGTCTTCGATGAATTGTTTACACTCAAGACTCAATAACAATAACCCAACAAATGCAACCCGTGCGAGGCAGGCACACACCTCCCTGGTTTAGCTCTGACGAAAGGGAACCACACACACTGATGATGTGAGCATGACCCAAACCGGACCAAAGCATCACTTTCATCTCGTTGTTGAATCACACGACTTTTGGTAGCTCTTGTGGAACGAATGTACAAATGCATGATGAGATGTGTGACACAAATCCAGTGCTTATAAATGACTTCTAAACATCTATGACCGGACATCTATTATGGCAATCCTGCCATATTGCTGGTGCACTGTCCTATAAACTAAAGTGTAGGGAAAGCAGCACTGCTTCCCCCATACAGTACACATGTGAAGACCTGATGGGGTCTGCGTTCTTAAATATTATCTACTAATTACAAAAAACATATATTAATCACATTATATATATAAATACATATATTTTATGACAGTGTCGAGTGTGTGCGCTAATATCAATGTAGGTGGTGCACCATTCGTCCTTTGATGGTTTGGTCCTCCACTTCTGGGAGTGTTGCTTTTTTTTACTATTCTTAAAAACCCTGCCGTTATCTTCTTTTCATTCCCCCCCCCCCCCCCCCCTCTGTGCTTGAGGGGTGTCTGTCGCTCACAGATTGGTCTCAGGGTTGGACACGGCGTCAGCATTCTGCGCCCCACCATCTTTCAGAAAGAGCTCCACTTCTCCGGAATCCACCATGACGCTGTCGGGCCGGGGCTCCCCCACGTCCCCGTTGGGTTTTGGGGACACCTCCTTCACCTCCTCCACGCCCCCATTGGGTTTTGGGGACACCTCCTTCACCTCCTCCACGTCCCCATTGGGTTTTGGGGCCCCCTCCTTCACCTCCTCCACGACCCCGTTGGGTTTTGGGGACACCTCCTTCACCTCCTCCACACCCCCGTTGGTTTTTGGGGCCCCCTGCTTCACCTCCTCCATGCCCCCGTTGGTTTTTGGGGCCCCTTCCTCCAACTCCTTCACCTCCTGCTCAGGCTTCCTGAGCTGCTCCATTTCTGTGCCTGCTTTGCCATCCTCCAGCATGGCATCCGACTGCTGAGGTGTCTTCTTGATGAAGAGGATGTTGCATGTGGTCAACACCAGGGCGGAGAGCACCACCTCGCTCCCGGCCAGCAGGAACACATACTTGTAGTCTTTGGTGGCATCAAGAAGTTTTCCTGTTTGCCAAAAACAAAAGAAAGCCATATTTGAACAATAGCATAAAGCGGATAGAGAATGCTGCCTGTTACTACAACGTTTATTTTGGTTCCAATAATGGTTAACTATAGGTCAAAGGTCATTCAGAAATGTAATACAAAACTGTCTGTGATTATCATTATTGCAGCCATCATTCAATCATTGTGACTTTGAAATGATTGCTTCAGATTGATCAGGATATATCCTACTTCTACAGAAAAGTACATTTCTGGATGCGTATGTGATGCCACGTACGTATATGTGTAGGCCAATCAGGTCAGTGCCAGTACTGTCACCGCTTAAATGACCTTTGCGTAACCCCTGAGCCCGGGAACATCACAAGTGACTCAGTGTGTGCAGATGTGCTAGTTACCGCCACCACCACGCAACACACACACACACACACATGCAGACAACACACATGCAGACAACACACACATATGCACATGCAGACAACAAACACACTGACCTGCGGAGGGTGGTCCTACAAGCACAGCCATGGCCTCCATCAGGAGCACAAGGCCTATGGCGCTGGGGAACTTCTCCGTGCCAACAATCGACATCAACACCTCAAACTGCAGGGCGCCCACCATTCCGTACGAGATGCCAAAGAACACGCAGAACACCACCAGGGCGGCGTAGTCCTTGGCCATGGATCCCACCAGGTCGGTGATGCCATTGAAGAGAATGGCGAAGCCGAGGAGATAGAC
The DNA here is from genome assembly GCF_900700415.2 of Clupea harengus. Lineage (NCBI taxonomy): Eukaryota > Metazoa > Chordata > Actinopteri > Clupeiformes > Clupeidae > Clupea > Clupea harengus. The sequence goes on along the minus strand of NC_045152.1, from coordinate 5,194,252 downwards.
GCAGTGCGGGCGCACCCACTTGAGGCCGGCGATTATGCCGCATGTGGGCCGGGCGAAGATGTCGATCATGCCCAGGATGGTCAGCAGCAGCGCCGACTTGTTGTCCTCGTACTTCAGGTCCTTGGCGTAGCTCACTACGAACACGGGCGGCACGAACAGCCCCAGGACCATGATGGTGGCGGCCACAGCGTAGATGACGAAGCCGGGATTCTTAAACACGGTGAAGTCGAGCAGCTTGGCTTTAGGCTTCGGCTTCTTCTCCGCCGCCGCCGCGCCCTCCTCGATCGCCAGTTCCCCCTCGGGTTTTTTAGGGCCCGTGAGGGGCCTCATGAGGGCGCCGCACGCACAGCAGTTCAGCAGGATCCCCCCCAGGATGAGGAAGCCCCCTCTCCAGCCGAACTCATACTGGAGGACCTGACCCAGGGGAGACAGACAGCACAGGGCCACTGGGCTCCCCGCGGCAGCCAAGCCGTTGGCCAGCGGACGCTTTTCACTAAAGTACCGGTTCAGCATGATCAGAGAGGGCTGGAAGTTCAGGGCCAGGCCCAACCCTGGGGACAGAACCAGAAACAGAACAATAACAGTTACAGGGAGTACAGAACAATAAGAAACAGAACCAGAACAATCACAGTTAAAGGGAGTACAGAACAATAAGAAACAGAACCAGACCAATAACAGTTACAGGGAGTACAGAAAAATAAGAAACAGAAACAGAACAATCACAGTTAAAGGGAGTACAGGTGGCAATAGACCCTTTTCAGCAGTTATTTTCTTTCTATCTGTCTGCTAATCTTAACCAATAGTATACAAAAATATATAAAATAACTATATACTTCATATATAAACATAAATATATACTTCAATTTCAATTGAACTATCAAATAACATGCTTACATTTACGAAATGTAATAATTAAAAGAAGATTACAGTTATGAATGGTGACCACATCCACAGTTACAAAATGCATGTAGCTCTGTCACGTATTTCTGTCACTCATTAACTGGTGACATTAGATTACTTCATTCACTTACTTCATGCAAATGTATTCAAAATCTTTTATGTTGACCGAATATTGACACTCATATGTAAACAGACATATGTACACAGTGATGCTGTGCAGTACATATATATATATATTTACAGATATTTTACATATAACAATTTTTATTAATATGTAATTTATTTGACAGATATGTAATTTATATCTTATCAAGTTGGATCTCTTTCTAACAGGACAGATGCATGTGTGCCACTCACCTGTGATGACTCCAACACACAGGTAAATGTGGATAATACTGGTGGCGAATGAGGCCAAGATCATCCCCAGAGAGGCAAAGAGTCCCCCTACCATCATAACAGGCCTGCAGCCAAAACGATTCACCAACACACTGCAGACAGGACCTGATCACGTATTCTCAAATGTATGCACACACACACACACACACACACACACACACACACACACACACACACACACACACACACACACACACACACACACACACACACACACACACACACACACACACACACACACACACACACACACACACACACACACACACACACAAAGGTCAATTGTTACTATATTTGTTGGTCAATTGTTACTATATTTGTTGGTCAATTGTTACTATATTTGTTGGTCAATTGTTAGTATATCAAATTATAAATACCCACTACAGTGCCTTGCCAATGCCAACTGTAATCAAGACTTTTCTTCACTATGCAACAGTAATGGCTGTTGTAGCTGAAATCAACCCTGGCCTGTACCCTACACCCAAATTCAGCCAGAAGTTATTTCTTAACACAGACATTTATATAGGGTGACCAGATTTGAGTTTGTGAAAAAGAGGACACTTCGTCGCGGGGGAGGGGGCGTGGTAGTGTATAGCATACAGACGACCACGCCCCCTCCCACGCGACATCTTTTCCACATGCAGATGTCATGTGCTGTTGTAAACAATGCAACTAGTGGAAGCAGCAAGGTGCTCAGTGTTGCCAGATTGGAAATGGCGAAGTATCGTACCAAATGCTCAAAATGATCGTCTTTGGAGGATAATTATCGTGCATCTGGCAACACTGAGAGGGCGGTCGACCAATGACAGTTATCTTTACAGTGAGAGCTTGGCAAGAAGGTGGAACGTAAGGGAGATACCCTTTCCAAAACTTGTAATGGCGTAAAAACTAGTTTGTGAAAGACCCAGAGAAACACAAATATCCGACGAGGCAAAATATTTGCATGGCTGTTCCTTAGAGCAAGGCTAACACTGGCCTGTTCCATAGAGCATGGCTGTTCCATAGAGCATGGCTGTTCCATAGAGCATGTCTAAGACTGGCCTGTGCCATAGGGAATGGCTGTTCTATAGAGCATGGCTGTTCCATAGAGCATGTCTAAGACTGGCTGTTCCATAGAGCATGTCTAAGACTGGCCTGTTCCATAGAGCATGGCTGTTCCATAGAGCATGGCTAACACTGGCCTGTGCCATAGAGAAAGGTTAACACTGGCCTGTGCCATAGAGCATGGTTAACACTGGCCTGTGCCATAGAGAAAGGTTAACACTGACCTGTGCCATAGAGCATGGTTAACACTGGCCTGTGCCATAGAGAAAGGTTAACACTGACCTGTGCCATAGAGCATGGCTAAGAGGATGGAGGAGATCCAGGCTGTGTCACTGTAGCCCACGCCAAATTCCCGTATTAACTCCTTGAAGAAGACACTGATGGCTTTGGGGAAGGCGTAAGAGAAGCCTGTGATGACGAAGCAACCGAAGAGCACGACCCACCCCCAGCCTCCATCCGGTGCTTTCACCCGACTCCCGCCATCGTCCAGTGCGACTCCTCCCATGGTGCTCTTTACTGCTCACTAAACCCTGCTGGTAACCCAAACAAACACATACACAAACACACACACACACACCCCCACACACATACACATACATACAAACAGACACACTAACCATTAGTGATATGTCTGTCAGTACACAGCAGCAGTGAATGTCACTACCGAATTGACCGCAAAAATCGCACAAGCTATGAAGCCACTTCAACATAGGTGTCTGGCCAACATGTTAGAAAAGTGTGTGTTCAAACTTTTCAAAACTAATGTTCAAACGGTGGATGAGAGTTGCATAGGTTAATCTCATCTATAGCAGCAGAAATGTCATGGCAAGTTTCCTTGTCCCATTCCAATGTTTAGGCCAGAAAAAAAAACATACTAATGCAGAAACAATTGGGAAATGCCTACATTTTCTCCCAATGTTCTCTGTTGCCAGGTAGTAATTATCATTAGAATTACTTATATTAAAGCAACACTATGCGATTATTTTCCATAGCCATCCAGGATGTGCTCTGTGTAGTTCTGTGTTGGAACACCCTTTTAAGCTTTCACACCTCCACCACCCATAACAGCAAAATACACCAGCTAACCAGTTTATATGCAAGCTGTTATCAGTACCAACTGAACTGTTGGTGGTGTTTGCAAGGTTTTTGTATGGGCCTTTAGGTTGCTAGTTTTAGACCAAAACTCCTAGCTGCTGCTTTAACCCCAATGATTGTCTTCTCAGATGGGTTTCAGTACCCATGGGTATGGGAGCGAGTACTCAAGCGAGGCAAGGGTGTAATTTACACTTGGCTCCAAACCAATGGCCTTGGCTTCCTCCAGCACATTTGCTCCTAAAACCAGCCTTCAGCGTGATAAGAGGTAATTTATTGTGACTGCTACTTTGGTAGTGAAGATTTAAGTGGCAAAATTCGGATGTAAGGTGGGTTTCTTCTAAGTACGCTGTCGCAAAATAGGACCTTGGGTTTGGTCTTGGTTACATGAAGAGGTGGTTATTGATTGTGGGTGTAACAATCTAAATCTCTCTTTCTCTCTCTCTCTCTCTCTCTCTCTCTCTCTCTCTCTGTGTGTTTGTCTTTGTTTTGTTTAGTGTATCTCTTTTTGTATCTCCCTGAATTTTTATGGGAAGCAGGGTTACTAGGTAATTTGAATACATGTGCAATTCACATGGACACATTCCTCAGTGAGATGGCCCCAGTAAGACATATGACTCCAGACGTGTCCACACAGCTTGGATCACTTTTCCCTCCCCTTCAGAATGCTTCAATGGTGGAGGTGAAATATCTAGTCTCTGTCTTAACCGCCTAGTCTTAAAATTGCCTATTTAGGTCTCCAAAACAGTCACCATGGTAACCCTAAAGCCTTTATACAGCCTATTTGCATTTCTGTACATGTGTAGTAAATGCCTAGGACATTTATGCTGTGTTTTTCTATATTTTTCAAACACGAAACCTCCTGTCCCTTTAAACACCCAATAATGTAACACCAGTGTTTATTAGGTCGCTGCACGATAATGGTTCATGAATGTTGACGCCAGAGATAGCACGACTGCCTTGGGCCTTTATGTCACAAACTATTGTTCTATTATGTACCAGGGGAGATGTACAGAAACTGCCTAATATAGGCCTACGTTCTCGTCTGAATGCTGAGAAAGTATCTAATGCATCAGAATCAAGATAATGTTTTTTAATCACTGAATCTACATCATGTCTTTTATAACACAGCCAGCGCATCTGGATTCATTCGCAAGTATAGTCTTGCCTCACCTAGGTTTGCTGACCGCAAGTTCCACGGATAGGGTGGGGTGTCCCTACACGACGCAAGAAATACGTGCCTCATCGGACAGCCCCTTCATTCGCCATTTGAATTTAATTAAAAAAAGTCGCGTGTGTTATCAGGGGCTTATTTCCTAGAAGCGCGAACTGTTCCAGGTCACAATGCTCTCTTCCACTGATTTCTGCGTAGGCTTAACCTACACACTATACTCCACTCAGAAACTAGGAACATTTGGTTTCTAGAAGTTATTCCATTGAGGTACAGAAGAGACTCGTTAAGTGGCACGCATAATACAATCAGGTTGGATTGAAGCAAACAGGGAGCGAAACTTCACACATTGTGTAACGAGGGCACGACTGACAGCGATTCAAAAGGTCGTATAATGTGGTCCACAGTGGTCGGTCGCACTGTATAACAGAATGTTAGCAAGATCAGCCGGCTCCTATCTCATGTGATGAGTTCAGAGACGATGTAACCAGATCTGACCATCAGACCATTCTGTAGCCGAACATCTGTGTTGCTAGGTGCTATTAGGTAGCTCTTCTCAACAACCGGCGGCTCAGCGCACTCGAGCGTGATAACATGACAGGAATCATCCGCCTCCTAAAGGTTTTAATTCGTGTCATTGCTTAAGTTTAGATTTAAGGAAGAAAAAACGTGAGACGTTATTGCCACCAACTTGGGTAAAAATGTGCGGTAGGCCTATTTACCATGCCCACGCATCTAAATAGGCTAATTCCGCAAATAACGAGGGGGCAGTGACAGTTTAAGTCAAACGGAAGATATCTCGAGCTCGAAACAGAAGGAAATCGAAGGAGAAAGCTTTGACCGAAGACACGACTAAAGGTGCGCCATGGTCAAAGTTATACAACGGCACGATAGTATGTTTCTCACGTAAGCAACTACATCACAACGAGAGAAGAGCATACGCACTGCCCTCATGACCAACTGTTCTCTATGAATGTGGTTGTACACTTTGAAGAGAGATGAGTTAAATATCTGCCACTTGTGTAAATATTACTAAATCCTCACCGAAAAATGACTGCGGCACACGTGGAATATGCTTTGGTTATAGCTTATGTCATATAATTCGCTTGGGATGCCGCAAGCAAAGTTTTCAATTCCTGTCACATATGTTTTGTGAATCTAAATTGTGTTAATTAGGCATAGTTACAAGACCATTTTGGTTCGCTGTAGCTCTGTTATGAAATTAGCATGGAAGGCTCTGATCATCTGAGGAGAATCAACCTGTTACCTCGGGAGATGCTGAGAGATGCGGTGTCAGACGCTCAATTCAATTTGGCTACGTCTGTGCCTCACGAAACTAAAAACGTATGGTTATACTAAGTACATTTGATTGTAATCACAGATAACAGAATCATTTTAACTTAGTCTAACCATATGTGTCAAAAATGAAGAATAAGGAAAATGTATATTACCGATAGACAATGCATAATTCTGATAATAGCCTATGCTCGCCAGTGCGTCTGAAATGAATTAGGTGTAAATTGCTATTTTTTACTGGCCTTTACATTGACTAGCTATTAGATTGTAAGTTATTTAAAAATGTTGGTCCTTGGCATCAGTTGATGTAAACGTCATTTAACTAATTAGCCTATATGCGAGAGAAGGTCTGATTAAGCTTCTTAATTCCAATACTTTTAATTTAGGATACTCACCTGGGGTGATGATCTATCAGGGAATTGCAGCTGATTTGTCAAGTCTGCCCGTTAAGTTCCAATTTGCACCATTGAATCACGTTTATTTCAGCACGTATGACAGTAGAAACGTCAGGGGTAAAATCCCTCCCCACCCCATAGAATGGACGGCACGGGTCCTAGTGTCTGCCAGAGAATGCTTTTCTCAACACAGTTTCCTGTGACTCAACTGTGACCAAAACTGACGTCGGCGCTTCCTTCCATGTAGTTCCATTCAGATGCTCGTGGGCGCACGTATACCCGAGCAGAGCCAGCTAGAAGGCATTGAGTTATTAAATGATCTTTCCCCCCTCCTTTCTTTGTTTTTTGTTCTATTCTGCATGGCGGTTTGAGCAATGTTGTGAATGTGATCAGACTAGATTTGGAGAGTTGGAAGGAATACACTCTACACCATGCTGAAGAATAACATATTAGAATATAGAATAACATATTACATATTCCTGTCCTCTCAAGCAGCGTGTTCCAAGAGCCAGGTCAAATGCCATGAACTGTGTTTTTACACATCTTGTGTAAGGTGTGCGAATAAAATTGTGCAAAACTATTTCATAATTCCGTTTCTCATATGACTTGATCATCATCATTATCATCATCGTCATCATCATTGTCCACAAAAAAACAATATAACACCAGCATAGTCCTTTTTTTTCCTAAGAAATCATTTTTACAACTTTGCAGGGTTTTTCTGAATGACATCTTCATGTTCAAATCATCGGAAGATGCCCCTAAAACGGAATGATCATAATGAATGCCGCAAAATTAGTGCACATGGTTTGTTCAGTTTTGGTACTACAAGTGTTAATGCTCTCCAACATGATTCCAACGATGATCTTTGCTACTGCTCAGACTCGTTTCACATATGTGACAGTTCTGCCACGGTTTCCATTTTAGTCCTGTGCATTACAGCGTGTTCTCTGCCCGAATGCGATTAGACCTATAAATTTCGCCCAAGGGCATCATGGTATTGATCTCAGCGGCCATTCATCAAAGTTGTTTAATCATGGTGATCCCGGAGTGTAACCCACTTTCTGCCGGACCCAAGAGCTCTATAGGCTCACCATGGGCAGTGCCTACGTTCTGAAGCACATGTGCCCGGTCTGGCCATATCGTCTATCGACCACCACCCAGGTCTCACAATGTTTTATTTAAGCTTGTTGAAAACACATCATGGTTAGTCTGCATCTACATAGAGGATTTTTGGTTCTATACATCACAACAGCTGCAGTCAGATTGTGTTTTGTTCATAGCAATTGGGGGCTCCCCAAATGAAAAAAGGTCTGAAATGTGTGCAGAGGGGACCAGCCACCCATCCACCCACCCAAAGTAGACTGGTTGACTAAACATACATCTTTGATACTGAAATATCTTTTTGACTAACCCAGTCGGTTCTGCATGCCATGGACCCTTTGTTTAGAAATGAGAAATGCTCTCATATTGTTCCAACAGGCTGTACTTCATCGCTGACCTGATTTGACTCTAAGCCATGGCATCATGATGCAACGATAAGTAATGGAGGAAGTGTGTCAATCCGCTGCAAGTTAGTGAGTCAGCAATCTCATTCAACAGTCCAGGCAGCCATACCTGTTTTATTTGCATAACACAAAAATACCAGATACACAGACAACCTCTGTGACAAAGTTTTTTTTTTTTTCCTTATTCCTAAGAGACTGACAAAAAAACAGTTGCATTCCAATGCTGGGGCCCAGAGTCACACCCTAGCTCTGTGGTCTGGTTTACTTAAACCATTTCACTTCAATTTAATTCTAGATAGAATTCTAGAATGTTTGTGCATAGCTTCTAAGACTGCCTCACTCTTGGAGGCTATGTACAATTTCCCCAAAGTGTGGAATTGTAATAGCTGAGGTCTCATACAGTCCTATAGGCCTGGTTGAAATTTGAATGGGTACATTGGGAATGTAATTATGCCTGTGCATTGCCTCTAAGAGTGCCCCCTCTGAGATTTAAATGGGTACATTCATATGAGGCAAGAGGGCCTCAGGGGGGTGGGGGTGTTAGTGGTACGAAGACACAAATTAATGGCTTGTTGTCCTGATTAATCAAGTGGGTTACAGGCTTCTTTCCAAGCATCTCGGGGGTAAATTGTAGTCAAAGAGTATTGGGACATTTGGTGTATCTGCATTTTCTCACTTTGTCCCTTGTCTGCCAGATACACCACAGTTGCAGTTCTGTTTGGTGTACTTTGCAGTTTAACTCATTTCCCTATCTGTGCCTACCTATCAGGTAGTAGGCCAACCAGTGTATTTGAAAGACTAAACATACGGAAGTCCACTAAGAAGAGAGGAAGTTGGCCTGTGCAATTCTTTTAATTCCTCCCCGGATTATCTTTCAGGTAGGCTTCCATTCCGTCTTTTTGGTACGAGTTCCCCTTTCCAGCACGTACCACTTTGTCTCCCTCTGGCTGTCAAGAAACTTATTACACATCTGGAGGTAAACAAACTTACTCCTCGATTGGGTAAGCACACGTAAACGTAGCCTTACGTTTGACCAATTAGGGGAGACCCGGAAGCATGTCTTTTTGTCAGGTTTGACATGGGCGCCTAGAAGTCTGCCTCCACAACGTATGTTTTATTCGACCATTTCCATAGCTATAGCCCTGAAATGGACGGTATGCTGAGTGCAATGGATAACATGTCTCCAAGGAAAAGAAGAAGAGATGACGGTTCCGGGGTCTTAAGTGGCAAGCAGCCTAAAACGGGTTCAAGGTAATTGTAGACGTGCTTCCGATTGCTTCTTTATCGGGTCATACATTGCTATAATCAGAGTAGCAGTGGTCGTGCTTTGGAATATAAACAGTCAATTCGTTTTGAAATCAGACTTTTTTGGGGTTCATTGTTGTTTTCCATATTCAAGTTCAGAGTCGTGCCTGGATGAACCCGTTGACCTACGAAGTGTGCAGCATGAAATCATTAAATATGGTTCCTCAACTTTGCCAGGTACAGTAAACAATGTGACTTAATATCCTTGTAAAATAATGTATGTACACCTAGATTCAAATCCTTCTAATGTTTAAGACCTTAGTATAGATTGAAACCCCTCGGTAAAGGTTCTGAACCTGCTTTATTATTTGTTCAGTTTAATGTTGGAAGTATTGGAAACTAGATGTACGTTAGTTTTAAACTAACTTCGGCATTTCCCCATTTTCCAGCGAAACACTACGACCCTGACACCACCGAGCCGCTCAGCTCCGCACTACGGAACCTGGAAGAGCTGCTGGCATGGAAGCTGAGGGACGCAAACCCTTTCAATGTAGCATCTGTCCCGCGCGCGAGCAGACAACCACTCTACGCGAGCAACCAGCCACGTACGCTGGTGTGTCACGACATGATGGGAGGCTACCTGGAGGACAGGTATGCGTGATGAAAACAGACACGTTCTTGACAAGACGAGAGTTTCCGTTGATGCTTGGTCTGTCCATTTTTGTGCTTGAAGTTATGTCAGTGGTGTAGTATCAATACTGATTGTGACCGTTGTTATATAGAGAGTGCAAAGCCAAGTCATATTATGGCATAGTGAATACACAAGCAGCCTAATCACGTATCAATCACACACATACACATCTACTAATGTTTTAAGATGAATAATTATATATTCAGGAAGCATAAAATGCAGTTGTGAATGTGTCTTGAAACATAGCCTGGTTTCTCTTAGCATTTTTGTTTCTGGAGTGGAGCTCATTGATTTTCATGTACTCAAGTTCTCAAATGTGTGCTTATCTCTGAGGTTTATTCAAGGTACGGAAGTGGAGACACCGTATGCCTTCTATCACTGGAGCCTTATTGACATCTTCAACTACTTCAGTCATCAAATGGTGACCATACCCCCTGCCTGCTGGACCAATGCCGCACACAAGCATGGAGTTCTCTCTCTTGGTCAGTCTCAAGTCTGCATAAAATATCTAATTACAATAACCAGTTTCCTCCATGCAGACTTTTAATGAATGCGTGTCTTCTGCTTCCGTGTTAGCTAAGCATTGAGAAAGAAGAGTCTGCCTGGACTAGACCAGTTTAAACACCATCATTAACTGTAAGACAGACATTTGATCTTCTGTTGGATGAGTTGGTCCTGGTGGGAGCAGGTGGTTTAGGCTCTTCAGTGTGATGTGTAGAGAGGTGGATGCTCTCCTGGTGGGAGCAGGTGGTTTAGGCTCTTCAGTGTGATGTGTAGAGATGTGAATGCTCTCTGAGTGCTCTCAAACTGCTTAGCTTGTTCGCTTTCATCTCCGATTCTGTGTGAAAGTTCGATCTCTGTGTCGTCTTTATGACTGTCTTTTCAACTGCTACAAGAACTTAGAATATAAAGCAGCTAAAAATCAAGGTGGAATCACACAGACAACTGGACTTGTGCTTAAATAATTGTCAATAATTGTCATCTACTTGTTGCTGAGCGTGGTGCCCTATTCTCAGTTCCTTAAAGTCTACAGGGCTTACATGCATTACGTGTTTAATTCTAAGTTGAGAGAGTTGACGAGAGACTTTTCCTCTTCCTTTCAGGGACCTTCATCACTGAGTGGACTGATGGTGCTCAGATGTGTGAGGCGTTTCTGGCAGGAGAGGAGGCATACCGGGCGGTGGCCGACAAACTAGTGCAAATCTCACACTACTATGGCTTCGACGGCTGGCTGGTCAACATAGAAAATGTCCTAAGTGTAAGTGTGTTGCACTTGTGTGATCAGATGCCAACGTATGTGTCAGTCTCACCACTTCATTCTCATAGAAAGTGTTATGTGGATGTGGTCTTCATTAATAAGCCGCATTGAACACAGGCATTTGCCCAACAAAATAAGATAAGGAAAATAAAGTGTTGTAATTAATATACCACAGTGTGGTATGAAAACGTTAATTGCAGTAAGCATAAATGTATATTGTATATATGGATAAAGATCAATATAATGTAAATATAGTCCGTGTTAATCAGTATACCATTTATATATTTGTTTCTCACTGAAATATACAAATTTGAACTCACTAACATTCATGTGCAAACAAATCATAGGCAGTCAAACCAATTCCTCCCACCGCCTCTGTGAAATCTGACACATTCACGGATCGCCAGTCACTGTGACAGGTTGTTAATGTCTGTTCCCTGTGGTTTCCCAGGCAACCGCAGTGAAGAACATGGTTCTGTTCATGCGCTACCTCACTGACCAGATGCATGAGCGGGTTGCAGGCAGTGTGGTGATCTGGTATGACAGTGTGCTAAAGGATGGCTCTCTCAAGTGGCAGAACGAGCTCAATAACGACAACAGGCAAGTGAGGAAGATTATGACGGTGAAGATGATAAAGATGAAGAAACGAGGCATGATTATGGTAATGATTGATAAAAAATCAGCAATCGCAACGTGATGACTAGCCAGACTCTAGTTTCTGAGTCTTTAAAACACCTTTGATGTTGATGTATACCTACATACCAGTATAGTCATGTGTAGGTGAAATTGGTACCAGCCTCACATGGGAGTACCAGACTTTGTAGGTACCTTACCCTGTGAGCAGGCGCCGGGTAAATGTGGGTGCAATTGTGTGTAAATTGTGATACCGTCTTCGCGAGGGCCACAAAGACACACTGGTGCTGTCCTTACAACAGCAACAATATGTTGGTAGTCTCACCTGATTGGACAGGCATCAACCATTCAACACAAAGGCAGATCAATTAAGTTGAACTCCTAGGGGGGTGCCACACAAAGTGTAGTGTCCTCCACAGTGGTCAAAATAAAGATAATCCACATATCAGTCTCATAAAATATATTAAACTATCAATTTGGAACTCTGATTAATAATTAAATTAATAACTACAACCAAAGTGACCTTATTAATAGCAAGGTTGAAGGTCATTGGAGTTCTGAATAGAAGAGGTTGGCAACGTCCATTCTTTTCTAACATTAAATAGACCAGCGTATATGATCAAAGTATTTATTTACACAATGATAAGAAAATAACACACAATATGTAATCTGACTAAATGTAACTAACTAATTAATTGAAGCAGTCTGGGGATGTGTAAGAGAGACAGAGGGAGTGTGTGTGTGTGTGTGTGTGTGTGTGTGAGCTTGTGGGCTCGGGGTTGCCAGAAAGAATGTGTATGTGTGTTCCTTTGTCCGATCACGGCAGTTCCGCGTGCATGTGTGTGCACGTTCGTGAACATACATGTGATGGGGACAAGGACGAGCCTATGTGCAGCGCGAAGTTCAAGTATTACCTTCGCGTGTGTGGCTATGTGAAGGCCAATGTATATGTTATCGTGTGTGGTTACGGTGCCATGTTAGAAGAGGGAAATGGTTAGTGGTGCATGCAAGACCCTGTGTGTCTGATAAGCAATCCTAATGATAACCCTTAGATGGTGTGGCGTAGGCCAACTACCAAATAACAATGAAAATATATAAACAGTTACGTTCAGTAAACAAAACAGATGAAACACATGAACAATGGCATGTAAAGAGTCCTATGCTTAGCCAGGTTGTGAATAGCTAGGAGGGCTAACTGCCCAGTCGGAATTACCAGTAATTTGGATAAGGGAGTCGTGTTGGCGAATCCGATGTTGGTGAGGCAGAGAAGTGACGAAGATGTCCGTAGATGGGGAAAGTTGTCCTTGCTGTGATGTCTTTGTTTCACTGCTGTTTAGCTCGGAGGATTTGATCGCTCGGAACGTTGCAGGGTTAGCTAGCAGGTCTATTGTTAGCTGCTTGCGTTAAACTTACTTCGTATACGTTAGCGGTCCGTGTTTGGCTAACGAGAGATCTTAGGCAATTCTTGGCCATAGACAAAAGTGAGAGCTTGTCTGTTCTCTTCCGTTGTGAAAGAGACAAAGAGAATAGGTCTACACCCTTGGAGATGGACGAACGAGACAGGTGCATGCCTGGCAACGGCAGTGGAGAGACAGAGGTCACATCTGGGAAGACGAAGGGTTGACTCCTAAACGATCGGCATACGGATGTAATTCTAGAATGTTGATTGGTTAAGACGAAGGGTTGACTCCTTGTCACTAGCAGATGGTAGTCCGCTACCCGATGCTAATCGCGCATGCTCAGACACAAACGGTTTACAGCAGAAGGCGTTGACATATGGGCCCTGTTCGAAATGTCTTAAAATGCCTCCTTCCTTCCTTCCTTCCTATTAAGGGAGCAGGGACTGTTCGAAATGTCTTAAACTTTCTCTTCTGCTTTAATAACACTGTAACTTATACAAGAATGTTGGTTGGTCCCCTCTAGCAGACAGGAGGGAAAAACACTGTCTTTTATTTGTTTATAAAACCTTAGTGGGAAAACTGCCTAATTATCTCATGTCACTTTTAAAATTAAAATCCATCTGTCATAATACACGGTCACAGAGCCTCATCTCCCTTGAAATCCCCCTTACAAAAACTAATATAGGTAAAATAGCTTTTAAGTTCTTTGCTTCCCATAAATGGAACACTATTCAAGTGGAGTTGAAATTAACCAAGTATTTGTCTGTCAACCAATTTAAGAGCCTTTTAGATAATAAGGATGTGCCTCAATGCTGTTGTTTTAAATGATTCTCTGATTTAATTTTTTTTACTTTATGTTATTTTATTTATTTATTTTTTATACTTAATTTCTGAGTTGTTTAATGTGTTTTTTTTATTTATTTTGTCTGTTTTGTTTTGTTATGGTTTGTTTATTTATTGTTCTTCTGTACTATGTAGCCTCAATCAGGGCATTGCTGCAAAAGAGCCCTGTGCTCAGTAAATTTCTCCCTGAATAAACAATGATGATGATGATGAATAAGATACCTTGAAATACGTCACATAACAATCATTTTTCAAGAGACCATATGAGCTGCCTTGATGTCTCGATGGCAGCAGCTATTACCCATAACTCTCTGCGCCATTCCCTAACCAGAGACAAATTTAAAAAAAGATGGCGGATGAAATCGTCGAAGTTCCACAAAAGTATTCACCGATGCACGTTTCTTTGCTTTTTTTGGTAATTTTTTTTAAAAAGTTACCGAGAAATAAACAGTGTACTATGTAATTATGTCATGATTGATGAACAAAAATAGTCTGATTTCGTTAGCGATGTATCCGTTAGCCAGGTCGCTAAACAGTAGCTGCTAGCTAGCAAATAAGCACACACAGCGTGATGACGTCACATATTGCCGTACATGTTGCCGTACATGCTATTTTAATAGACTGTTCGAAATCAACGGTTTTTGAGATACCTTCCCTCGAAAGGACCTGTCTCGTCAGACACCTGTCCAACAAGAGATCAAGGATTAAGACAGCTATCTAAGAATTCGAACACAGCCATGGGTTTTGTCGGGGGAGAATACGTATTTCCGCTGGAATCCGTATTGAAACCGGTAGTGGTCACTTTACTCCGGTCTCTGGTTGGTTAAAACTTGTCATCTGACCTGAACAGAAAATTACCAGGACCTTTGTTTTATTCTTGAGGAACCAACGACGTTGTAGCTCAGCGAAAAAGTAGAGGTCCTGGTATTAGCCAATCAAATAAATGGTGTTTTCCGTTCCTGCCTGGTAACTAATCTTAACCAATCAACATTCTAGAATTTCATCCGTTTTCCGATCGTTTAGGAGTCAACCCTTCGTCTACCCACACCTGTCCAAGCCCAGGGGGCGTGGTCAAAGTTGCATAAGGGTACATTTTTACAGTGGGCTGAAGTCTTACGTAAGTTCCGGATGAAACCATACGCAAGTTACTGATTAAAGTCAAACACAATGGACGAATTCCAAGTGTACCTACACATCATGTGCTACAGAAATACCAGTATAGTCAAAATAAAAACAAACAAATAAATAAACTGAATTGAAATCATCGATTTAGTGTTGTTCAGCTTACACTGACCCTTCTGTTTGTGTGATTCCCTCAGCTTTTTCTGTACCTGTACACTGATGTTCTGTCTTCCTTCATCTTAAATTGCAGTGTGTTTCTTGAGGCATGCGATGGGTTTTTCACAAACTACAACTGGACAGAGCAGAGTCTGGAGCACATGAAGGCCCTGTCCGCTGCTCAGGAGCGCCAGGTGGACATCTTTGTTGGGGTGGATGTGTTTGCACGAAGCGACGTGGTGGGAGGCAAGTTTGAGACCAATAAGGTAAGATGTCTGAATGGCAAAGGCCAATGTCCACTTAAAAGCAGTTTGAAATGTGAGTACACATCTATGTAAAGGCCACAGTATTGTCTAATGTCCACTTAAAAGCAGTTTGAAATGTGAGTACACATCTATGTAAAGGCCACAGTATTGTCTAATGTCCACTTAAAAGCAGTTTGAAATGTGAGTACACATCTATGTAAAGGCCACAGTATTGTCTAATGTCCACTTAAAAGCAGTTTGAAATGTGAGTACACATCTATGTAAAGGCTACAGTATTGTCTAATGTCCACTTAAAAGCAGTTTGAAATGTGAGTACACATCTATGTAAAGGCCACAGTATTGACTAATGCTGCTCCACCAGGACTGCTGAAGTGCAGTTACCCATGAATTATGAGTCGTATTTGAGATGGACTAAATTTGGTTACTTGGGTAATGTACATTGGCATTTAAATACAGCATCATGTTTTAAGTAAAGATATTGAATACATTGACACTGAATTGATATTTTGTCGCTTAATCCATTTGGAAACCGATGATTCAGATGTTGAGCCCTATGTTTGTGACCAACAGTGATGTCCTCCAGCTTTCTCATAATCCTTTCCCTTTTTATTTTCTCTCATTAAGGCTCTGAGTCTTCTTCGCAAATATGGCTTCTCTACTGCCATCTTCGCCCCTGGATGGGTATATGAGTGCCACGATAAAGCAGAGTTCCGCAACAACCAGGACAAGTGAGTCTGTTCTGCCTTTTGGGGTATACGTTTCTATAAGCTTACTGACGTGTACGCCAGGCTCCAGTGTCATTGCAACATTACAGAGACTTTGCCTTTAACCAGCCAGGATGTTGGAGACACTCAGACGGAGGGCTGGACTCCTCAGAGTGTCAAACATAAGACCACACATGATGCGCTGAGGAATGGCTTTTACTGGATTATTTATCATGTCTTTCAGCTTTAAAGCAACAATAAGGAATTTTGGTCGAAAACTAGCTAACTACCGAAAAGACATGTGCAAACCTTGGGCTGACCACAACAGGGGCGGAGGGAGGAATGGATAGGCTTTCCCCATCTTTTGCTGGATTAATTATCATGTCTTTCAGCTTTAAAGCAACAATAAGGAATTTTGGTTGAAAACTAGCTAACTACCGAAAAGACACGTACAAACCTTGCAAATGCCAACAACAACACAGTTGGCACTGATAAAAGCTTGCTAGAATGCTAACCTGTGTTGTTTGGGGGTATAGTTGGCGATGTTGTGCAGTCAGAGTTTTCCTTTCATCTTCTAGGGGTGGTCCGCCACACAGTGCATCACCTGGGCGGTTAGTGGGGACGACAGAACTGTTTATCGCTGAGCTGCTTCACATGACAAGTCCATTAAAAGCCTATAAAAACATAACTCAAGAAGTGGCAAATTGTTGCACAGTCTTGCTTTAAATTCTTAATGATTGTTTTGTTTAATTATTATGTATTTAAATGTCTCCTGCTCTCTTAGGTTCTGGGGTTTGCTCGCTGATCATCTGTACGTCCACCGGCCCTCCGCCCTGCTGCCGTTCGTCTCATCCTTCTGCCAGGGCTTTGGGAAGAGTTTCTATAGGAACGGGCAGGTATGTAAACATGTGAAACTGGTATTGAAAACAACCAACATTATTTTTTAGCAGTTGTTCTCTTCTAGGTGTACTTTGTTCTGCCATAGTATAGAACCTTCATCACTGGGCACCGGTAAGCCTTTGTAATACCACACTCTTCTCGTTTCAGTCGAGTGCTTAAGTTAGGGCTTTACGAGGACACCCAGTCATAATATTAAAACAAATACAAATATTTGCACACTTGGACCCGCTTGAACTGGGTACTCTGACGTTGGGCTCATTTCTATTCCATTCGTACATTTGTTTATTTAGGCAAATCTGAAGCGACTCCCTCATTGGTGCACATTTGATCAGTGCAACCTTGTGCTGACCTTGTGCTGACCTTGTGCTGACCTTGAGCCACTGGGAAGGCCAATCATGTGTGTTCGTCCCTCAGGTAGAGTTCCAGAGGAGCTGGTTTAATCTGAGTGCCCAGGAGCTGCAGCCCTTCTACTACAAGGAGCAGCTGGAGGGCGAGGGCTGGCTGAGGACCCGAGGCTGCCCTGAAGATGCCTGGAGTGGAGGCAGCTCGCTGTTAATAGAGGGCATGATTCCAACAGGCCAGTCTAAAATCTGTGCAAGGTGGGAGTGTGAGGAAATGTCTCAGTATAATTCGGCTTGGACATTATGAAAGAAGTACGAATGAGGGATATTGTGTTAGGATCTATAGTGTGTGTGTTTGTATGTGTGCGTTTGAATGGTGGTATTCTCTCAAGTTAAAACATTAAAGAATTTGTGGTTTTCAATAAAGAATAGAAACTAGTTCTTCTCCTATATTGCTGCATGTGGAGACCAAACTCTTCTCAGATATTTGGCAGACTGAATTGAGACTAATCTAAAGACAGTTATACACCAGTGTGGCTGCAGATAGATGGAAAAAGTGTTTGATGTCCTTTGAAGCTCAGGTCAGGTCAGGTCTCGTGAACTCTGTCAACAGGCACAGTCAAAGAAGCAAATTGTGAACAAACAGAAGTCCTTTCAGTTGTTTTTCCCTTGTAGGGAATTTCCTTTTAAACGCAGTCATCAGATTCTCCGTGCCAGTGTTTACTTAGCTCAGCAAGCCTGCTATGTCTTTGTGAATTATAACATTTCCATGGGTGGTGATGTTGAGTGGGTTATGTTTGCCTTAGTCGTGCTGGAAAAGCAAGGTAATTACCGCTGTTTGAATGGAGAGTGTGTGTGTGTGTGTGTGTGTGTGTGTGTGTGTGTGTGTGTGTGTGTGTGTGTGTGTGTGTGTGTGTGTGTGTGTGTGTGTGTGTGTGAGAGAGACAGAGAGACAGAGAGAGAGAGCTCATGCTGTTCTCCCTCTCCCAGGATATTTTCTCTGCACGTTCCCCTGGCCACCAGGACGTTTGTGTCATTTGTGTACCGGCCGTCTGAGGGTGTGTCCGTCTCCTTGGAGCTGAAGATGGCAGACGCCGCACTCTGTTCACACACCAACACAGAGGACATAACAGGTGAGTCACAGAGAGCTTGTACAACACACACACACATACATACATACACACACACACATACACACACACACATGCACGCACGCACACATACATACATACATACATACATACACAGACATACACGCATGCATGCATACACAGACACACACACACGCACGCACCCGCGCGCGCACACACACACACGCACACACAAACACACACAAACACGTGTATGTACACTGTCTTGTGAATGCCAACTTTTACAAAAATACGCCCTTAAGTCACATATAAAAAAAACACAACCCCTTCACCACATGTGCCGGTACACGAAGAGAAGTCACTTAGTAAACACACTCACACGGCCGTGTCTCATAGCATCACAAGCTCTCAACAGGCCTATTAGTACACACACTCACACGGCCGTGTCTCATAGCATCACAAGCTCTCAACAGGCCTATTAGTACACACACTCACACGGCCGTGTCTCATAGCAACACAAGCTCTCAACAGGCCTATTTGTGTTCTTGAGTCATTTCAGTCGGGGAAGTGACATGGCCACCAGAGTCTGTTTTTAGGTGTCTTCCTCTTAGTAGACTCCTTAGTCTCCTCTCCTCAGTCTCCTCTCCTCAGTCTCCTCTCCTCAGTCTCCTCTCCTTATTGTCCTCTAAGCAGTCCCATCAGTCCCCTCAGTCTCCTTGAGCTGATGGTTGATCATCACCATCATGGTTACTCTTACGAGGATTAACCTCATGAGTCCAACGAGCTCGACCTCCTATATCGGTCGCGACTCCACCGCTTGAACCCTGAACGGGCCATCATTAGGCGTAATAACTGTTCTTTTTCCACGTCTAAAGTTTTTTCAACCCTCTGCCATCTGTCTTCCTCCCAGGTATTGCCTCTTTTGCCATGAATAATGTCTGTTTCTGTAGTGCAGCATTATCCATCCTAATACAGTGTGCTATAGGGCTGAACGATTTGGGAAAATAATCTAATTGCGATTCCCCCCCCCCCCAAATATTGCAATTGCGATTTAATATGCGATTTTTTTTTATTTTATCCAAAAAAATTTCCCAACAAATCCTAATGAATGATTTAAATATGACCAACACAATATTAGATACATTTAGTGTAAAATATTATTTCCCACATTTAATTTTTTTATTTAACGGCTCATTACAGAATCAAGAACAAATCGGTGGCTTTGCCACTGTGCATTTAAGTAATTTAAACAAAGTCATTGTAAGAATAAACACAAGGCATGCACTTTTTAAACACTGTGTGCAAAATGTACCATCTTAAGAAAAAATACATTTGAATTATTTTTCATTTTAATTTTTTTTTAGACCACGTTTTTAATCGCGAACGTTGCGGTTAGAAAATCGCGTTCTATCATATCGCGATTAAATTGCAAATGCAATTCAGCCCTAGTGTGCTAGCCAATCAATGTGACGCTGCTCTTGGTTGCCCTTTAGTGGCCTCCTCCCTGTTAATCTGTATATGTCATTATTCGATAGACAAAGGCGTAGTCCCATTTCCCTGCTTTTTTCTCCGCTTTACACTGTTGGTAGACCTCCGAAATGAACCATGCATGTCCAATATGTACATAGACTTTACAGACACATGTTACACTACTGGAACTAGCCTTTACAGACACATGTTAAACTACTGGAACTAGCCTTTACAGACACATGTTAAACTACTGGAACTAGCCTTTACAGACACATGTTAAACTACTGGAAATAGCCTTTACAGACACATGTTAAACTACTGGAAATGAGTCAGGTGTGTGAATGCTTTGTTTTCACTGCACTGTGCATGATGTAATGGAGTTTGCAACAGGAGAGAATGAATATAATTGTGTTTTGTGATGTGTGTGTGTGTCCGTGCGCATGTATTTATGGAGATCCACATTTCTGTGTGTGTGTGTGTTCAGCCAGTAGTGTGGTACCTGTTGCCCTGCGTGAAGACCATGACCTGGTGAAGCAGTTCACTCAGAGCTGTGGGGTGTGGAGGCCTGATGGGTGGACTAAACGGTACACACACACACACACACACACACACACTTTTTATGGTACAGTACTGTGCAAATGTTTTTTGGCATTTGTCTTCACACATATTTTTTTCTTCTGCTTTAGCGTGTCACTCAATTCTGATAGTGACCTCAGATTTCAACCTCACTCATGACTTTTAGACTTAGAGACACCGTGAGCCTCTATAGTGACCTTTAGAGAAACCATGAGCCTCTATCGTGACCTCTGACCTCCTGGCTGCCTGCAGGTGTTTCCAGTTAGAGCTGAGTGGCTGTGCGCTGAGGGACATCTGTGTTAACGTCACACGTGACGAGCCAGCACAGGACACGCCTTTTCACTGCAGAGTGGGAGAGATTATGGTGAGCTAACTCTAACCCTAGGTTTTCAGGCCAATATGTACATGTGTTTTTGTATGTTTATATTTATAATAAAGCATTTAAATGTGTGAATTACTTTTTTTCTCTAGTAATATAGCTATAGGTAAATGCATCATTTTGAAGTCTTTTTTTTAATGCAGAGTACTACTTACTATTTATACTATTTGTAGTTATTGTATTATTGATTAAACTGGTGGAGCAGGACTGATGTCTCTGAGGTAAACCCTTGGGAGCCCACTGAAACCCTGCCACTGATGTAAGCATCCTCTGGACTGCACCTTCATTAAAGGCCGCTTACATTTATTCTGTTTAGATAAAATGTTGTAAATATCCCATGAGGCATATCTCTAGTCCTTATTGCTCTGTGACTGTCAGCAACTAGCTGCTGGATGCCAAGACTCTCTTGGTATTTCCTTGTTAGGTTTGCTTATTTTCATCAGGTGCATATACATGTCGCTTCAGTATTTACAGCCCTCACACCTCGCTCTGTCTCCGTCCCCGTCCCCGTCCCTCTGCACGGACTAGGTGCTGGACGCCGAGAGTCTCCTCGTGTCCCCACTCTCCATGCAGAACATCTGCATCTCTGACGCGGTGTGGCAGCGAGGCATGGGCCATGCCAGTGACTCCACCAAAGAGACGGCGAAGCTGCACCTCAACGCCACGCTGCAGTGGAACTACCCGAGCCAGCTGGCGCGCTGCTTCCTCATCCACTGGCGCCGGCTCCGCGGCCCCGACCCCCGGGTGCCCGCCGGGCCGCTGGCGCTGCTGGGCCGCTCCTACTCCGGCCTGTACCGCGTGGTGGACCTGGTGGTGCCGGACTCCCCCGCGCTCATCGAGCTGGTGGTGGAGCCCGTGACCAGAGAGGGCTTCAGCGTGCCGGAGTCCCACTGGGGGAGACGCTCCCTCAGCTACACCGAAGGAGTGAACGCAGGGCAGAAATGAAGGGACATAGCTGAGAAAACACACGCGAGCGCACGCACACACACACACACACACACACACACACACACACTCACACCTTTTATTTTGATTCTTATCTATCTTCCTTGCATATGTACACATACAAACACTTTACATTATTCTTATCCATCTCCTATTATTGTTACACACACACACACACACATCTGTACACAGCTACATAAAAACTATTTTGTCTTAAACACACACACACCTTGTTTCTTGGTCATACTTAGACATACAAGGTGATGTAAACCAATACGTAGTCGTAATGACACGGACACACATTCCAACTAACACACACACACACTAACACTTGATTTCACACAGACAAACATACATAAATACATGCGCCACCTTACACACTCGTGCATACTGTTCAGCTGTCCACATGTCTGATTCGTTTGATAAAGAGCACTTGCTGTATGAAAACCCTCTGGGTGATATTGGTTTGCATCACTTTTTAACTAATACACTGAACCGTTCAGTGGCATAATTTCATGCTTAACCGTCTGACGCTGAAGCTCGTTGTGGTTCCCCAGGGAAGCCTGGGCTCAAGATCACATTTCAGTCAGAAATGTTTAATTACTGTTGGTGACTTGCCAATTAAAGGGTCATGTAGAGGTCATGGCTGCTGATTTACTCTAATCGTGAACTGCAGAGGGTTACTGTGACTAATCATGCTTTTGAGATCTACCTTAGGAATAATATGCACTATGACGACAATGCAATGTGTGCACACATTCACAGTAGTCCTCCAGTCCTCCTCTTCTTGTCTGAAGGAGAAACACGGTGCATCCATTATCAGGAACCAGGAATGCCCGCCCTTTTGGCCTTTCCTTCGGTGTCAGTTTTGTCAAGTGTACGTTTAAAAACGTACCTTAACAGTTCCGAGACAGATTTATATTTTTAAAGCAGTGCCACGTACCATGCATGGAAGAATCCTCACCCTGTCTTGGATATATTAACCTGGCTCTGTCCACCTACTGCTCCCAGCTCAGTTTTGGCTCTCATTACTTACAAAGTGAATGTGGGTCTGGTTACACCAGGGTACTGCTATATCTGCTTGAAGAGAAATTTGTAATATGCTGTTTTTACAATAAAAATAATGTAACCCACAGCATGTGATTGAGGCTTACATTGCAAACACTAAATATCATGTACTACTTCATTATCCAGAGGAGGACATGGACTGGTCAAAATACTAGCTGTGAGATGCCTTGTCAAAGTCACTAAGAGCCAAGTTAGACCTCTATGGGAAACACCAAATATGCATGACAACACAGATTAAAAAAAAGAAATCCCAACCATTTATTGTTCCTGGGCCATTACAGAGTAAATGCATAAGATCATCAAAAAAGCAGTCAGTCAATACAGGACTTTGGAGACTTGGGGTAATAAAGGTCTAGGCTGGAAGAGGCAGAGTGATTTTGGTGCAATCGTGCTGATTTGATTGTCTGAAAGTGTAGGAGGGCCAGCCCTGCTGGCGCCATCGGAGATGAGATAGTCCCTTCTACTCCTGCTACTCCTGCTGAGTGATCATCTGCATCATCCGCAAGGCCATGGGCCCCTGGTCTGACGGGATCTGACACACAAATGAGGGCATCATCAGAATCCAACACGGTCACTTGTAGATCACACTCTTTAACAATTAAGAGACTTATATACAGATGCCAGGTAGTTATGTAGATTAGGTCAAGACAGACATTTTAATAATGTCAAAACATTAAATGCTGCTAGCGAGTAACCAACTCACCATGTGGCCAGCTTTGAGTATCCAGTAGAAGGCAAAGTTCTTGTGGGTCTTGTAGAAGCCCCCAGTGACGCCGGGTGACTCTGGGTCATCCAGGGCTGTCCACTTCATCTTACTGAAGCTCTGGATCTCTGGCCACCTCAGAGACTTCACCCAGATCTCCTGACCTGAGAGCAATCAAACAAAAACTAGTCATGCTCATCTGCATTGTGGTCAGCTCCACTGGGAAGTGGCAGCAAAATACAATATAAATTCAAATTAAAAAGTACCAATTTTCTGCCACGTTGCCAGGTGGCAACCACAATCACTATATGGTTTACTAAATCATGGCTCTTCCGGTTGTGTACTACCTCTCCAGATAACATCACTTAGTCATCTCTGCTTTTGGCATTTGAGAAGCCTTGAACTCACCAATGGTGTCCACAATAAGGTCGAGCTGTCCATTGTAGACGGTGACATTGACCCCGGCCACCAAGAGCTCATCCACAATATCAGTCACAGACTTCATGAAGTCTCCAGACATGCTGGCAAAGACTTCCTCCGCCTGTCCTGTGGGTTAACAAAAGAACACACAATATTACATACATGGTATTCTAGGGAAAACGCAACCCTTCAATCTTCCTTATCGCCTGGTTTGCTACAGACTTTTAGGTGGTCTTCCTCTGTTGATGATACTATAAACCAATGACTCAAGATAATCTGTTCCACCCACTTTTTCATTCTAGTTAAAACCATATGATGGTGGTGGAGTAAAATCAGTTTACCTCCCCAGGTGACATTTTGTGGGATGATGCCAAGCTTCTTCCTGATTTTGCCGTTCATCAGCTGGCCGAGAGTTTCGCTGTTCAGGGGCCGAACGTGGCGTTTAGCCAATACAGCTGCAGGGAAGAGAGGTAAACGGTGAAGCCTGGGTCACCACACACACACACACACACACACACACACACACACACACACACACACACACACACACACACACACACACACACACACACACACACACACACACACACACACACACACACACACCTTTTAGTAAGGACAGGAAGAATTTTTTATTTGAACTCACAGAGATAGCCCTCCTTTAGGGAGGATTTCACAGAGTCATCATCGTCAGATTCTTGACCGAGGATGTTGTAAAAATTAACCCCATTTGTGTTCTGCAAAGAACAGGGCACAGTTCCATGACTTCACCAACACGTTACCTGGCCTTCAATACATGTATCGATAATCACAAACACTAACCAGTTATATTAATACACCATTTGTGGATATTTAATCACAAACACTAACCAGTTATATTAATACACCATTTGTGGATATTTTGGATGGAATTCTTTAAATGACGATTAATATAAAAAGAGCAGTCAATGAATGCCTGAATAACAAATGAAAAATAGCGTCTATTAGGCCGGCTGACCTGCTCCACCACATTCTCCAAGATCGACCAGAGCGCTGTGGCCTTCTCAAACTCTCCATCGCTCACGGCGCGCTTCACCGCCTCAGCCGCATTGCCCACCTCAGCCAGGCCGGCGTCGTCCAGCAAAGACTGCAAGGCAGAGCACAGACACACAGAGCTACAGCACCACAGGTAAACAAGGCAGAGCACAGACACACAGAGCTACAGCACCACAGCTAAACACGGCAGAGCACAGACACACAGAGCTACAGCACCACAGCTAAATACAGATGACAGGTCTCCGTACCAAATCACTGCTCATTCCCACTAATGATGCCGAGTAAGACAGACTGAACATTGAAATTCAGTGCAAAAAATCTTGGTACTGCAAAAGGCACTTTGCGTACAAGTGTCTAAGTGACTATTAAGCAAATGATGCATAACATTAGCCATTAGTTTATTGCAGTTTACTTCCCTTTTGGGTTTCCATTGGATAACCACTAGCATATGCGAAGCAGACTAGACAATGAATCATCTTCCCCATCAGTAAGAATAAGCATGGAAATCCCTACTAATAATCTCACAGAACAGAATGTCCCCTACACATAGAACAGATCTGACCCAAACCACAACCCTACGGTACATGTAACATACTGATGTGAGCACCTGTAGGGTAACACTTACACAATTATTAGATTACTTCCAATAGCCCTTATACCCCTAACAAGATCACAAGGGCCTCAGATCTCTGACTTGGCATGGTTTTCTCTTGAATATACCCATAATAGTTCCAAGTGTTCATGGTGTTGCCGTTTGTGAATGCAAATGCCTGCACGGTCAGACTCCTGTGTATCCACGGAGAGAAATAACCCGTCTTTGCACTGAAACACAGCTATAAATAGTTAGTTAGCTAGTTGGCCATTGGCTAGTCTTTGCCGTGTGTTCAAGTGCAACTTTTTGGCCCAGACCCAAGTGACGTGACACAACAGTCAGTCTTCATCGCCACTAGTTCTTTGATGTCGCTTTGGTGTGATTCTGACTGAAGACTTCCCTCTGCGGTCTCTGATGACCTGAAGTATGTCGACAGTGCTGCAGGCTGGTGTGGGTAGCCACATTTCCCCAAGTGAGAAGGAAACTGTGGCAATTCAATGCAAGGTCAGACACCGTTACTAGCTGCTCGAGACAGACAGACAGACAGACATCCTACTTACTGTGCTGTAGAGATAAGGTCCCCATGTCAGGACAGAATCTGCAGTGAAAAAAAAAAAAAAAATGAAAAAGCAGAAATGGATATCTGCTTAGCTAAGCATTTTCCCCTCACTGCACCCAACAGCCTTACATCAGATCTCTGCAGTCAGGTGGAGTATGTCCACACGGACTGCGACTTTGGCCTGTGCTGCTGTAACATGACATTTCTGCTAGTATAAGCCCTTCTTCAGGGAGCAAGGGCTAAAACTAGTATCGAAGTCTAAATGTTCACATGACCCAAGTTCACTAGAATGCTGAATGTTTTATACCATTTTGAAAACAGAAGAATGCGTTGATAGTATGATTGTAGTTAGGCAGACAGCCACCAACCTAGAGGCGAGATCCAGGAATCTCCCAGGGCTACTCCAGCAAGGTTGCACTTGACTGCTCCTGAAGAAATAGCCTGCATATTGCCATAGGACAGTTACAGATGAACAAACAGCTTATTAAAACCTCCGGAATCAGAATCCTGTTTATTGGCATAAGTTTACACATACAAGGAATTTCACTCCGGGTTTAGTGGCTCTCGGTGTACTTACACAAAATATATACGACACAACACAACGGTCTACATGGGAAAATCACTAAAAATCACACTTTACATATATAATTGGCCTAGAAGACAAGATCAGAGCTGGGACAGATCTCAGGGAGATAAATGATCACGAGACAACACAGAGGAAGTGATCTTAAACAGCAACACAGATGTCTGTTCCTCAATTGGTCATGTTCAAACCACATGAATTTCTCTGGGATCAATTAGATTCAATTAGCACTGAATATTTTGAATCAATTACCTTGGTGAGCTCCAGTGAAATGGCTGCTGCCATTTTTCCACCATAAGACTCAGAGAATATATAAAAGGGAATGCTCTGTGGGCAGAAGGAAAAATGCACAGCAAAATATAACCCTATAGCTGTTTATTAAAGTACGGGTTTGTAAAAACACCCAGTGTTGCACACCACAGTTTACCTGAAATTCTGCCTTTTGGGAGAAGAACTCCTTCAGCAGGACCAACATGTCGGCCGCCACAGCAGCGACATCTTTGGTGAGAGCATCTGGAGAGTCAGTGTAGCTGAAGCCGGTGCCCACGGGGTTATCCACAAACAGCACGCTGGCAGCTTGGATCTGAACACAACGGACACAAGTTCTGGACAAGATACAAGTATGGGGCAACCCAGGGCCAACTTTTGTTTCCGGTTTAAATAAATAAATAATATACAATAATTCAGATCCTTCCTGTCGTCATAGTGCTCTTAAAAATAGCACCACAAGCTCAAAGCATTTCAAGAAGCAGAGACAATTAGATCAGGTGTGTAATGTGATGTATTGAAAGAGTAATAGTTCACAGTACTAGTATTTTAGTGCATATTCACCCAAGTAGTTTCTCTCTCATCCAGCTCACGGTCAAGTGGACCAATCTCTTCGAAGTTACCAAAACCAGTGCCAGAACCGCCAGGCCCACCCTGAAAAATATATATAAAAACTTACTTTGAAATAATCATATCGATAATCTACTTGAAACAGTTCCACATAATTTAAAGAAAAGGGTAGAAAAATTCTAAGATTAAAGGTTATCATTTCAGAAGAGACTAGAAATCACCTGAAGCCACATCACCAGCGGTAACTCTGTGTAACTGTTGTCAGGACTGTTGGCGTAGTAAAGCCACCAAAACATGTGCGCCCCTTCCCGGACATCCACGTAGCCCCAAGACTCTTTGGCTGCAGATACTGGACCCGAAAAACCTGTTGACAAAGTATGCAAGCTAGTTAATAATGTTTATGTTCTACAACCCAGGTATGATTTATGACTTCAAAGAACGTTATACAGCTAAGGACACCATAAGGTGACTTTCGATTTCATTAGGTAAATCTCAGCAATGCATTGCCCTTCGGGAAAGGATTTAAAAAAAAAAAAAATCTAATTTGCGTAATTTGTCTGCCCAGTTTGATTGCAATACACTGCTTTAACAGCACAAAGCGATGCTACTGTACACAGTTTAGGGACCTTTAGAAAGCCGACAAATAGAGCCAAGTCAGCACGTTATATGGGGAAGAACAAGAGACATATGACATACAGAAAACATTTGAAAGTCATATAATTACCGCTGTGAATGGACAAAAACAGCAGCAGCATAGTAGCCACGGTACAAGTCGTTGGCCGCCCCATTGTCCTTTTGCTTACAAGTTACTGTAAGCTATGATGTGGGGAGCAGATGGGCAAAACATATAGGCAGAAGTCATATGACTTTTCAGTCAGCTGACCTAGGTAAGGAAGTTAGGCGCGTTAACTTCCATGCCGACAGACGGCAGTAGCTAGCATTATAACCACAATTAAACTTCGCCAACGCACTTTCTAGCAACAATGGCCGCTTCCAGCCTCAATGTGGTTCGAGTGAGGCTGTATTTTGATTATCCTCCTCCTGCCGTATCCACCTGTCGTATGTGTTGGTTGCTTATAGATCTCAACAAATGCAGGGTTGTTGCAGATTTGGTCAGCGTCATTAGGGAAAAGTTTGACTACAGCCGCAAGACTTGCTTAGACCTGTTCATTGAAGACTGCTACCTGCCACCTTCAGAGAGCATCTACGTCGTTCGGGATAATGACAGTATAAGGTAACGCCGGCCAGTGGATGATCTTTCATGTCACGTAGATATGTGAATCAAGCATCACCAGCATTTGAAGCCAGTTAGTGTTTTATCTTGCATTCGCTAAGTTACTAGTGCATTCAAATAATTAGCCGCAATTGCTCATTATCCTCTTAACATGTTTTTTTTTTGACTGGCAGGGTGAAAGCTGAAAGTTTGTCCCACCTGAATGGTGCAGAGCCAGACACATCCAAGAGTAAAGGCAATAAAAGAACGCGGGAATCTGAAACACAGGAGGTGGAGGATGAACAGATTAGCACCTCGAAAAGGAGAAAAGAAACTGAAAATAGTCAGGGAACCCAGTTAGATCTGACTGAGAATGGCAAGACAAAGAAAAAGAAGAATAAAAAGAAGAAGAGGAAAGAGGCACCTGCCAGTGAGCTGCTGACAGAGACTCTCAAACAGACCTCTGTAGCTTCAGTGCCTAAACCTCAGCCAGAAAAATCCACTAAAAGACAGCAACCCTCTACTCCTGTTTTAAATGGCAAACCGGCTACCAAGAAACCACAGGGAACATCGTCAGACTCCAGCGACAGCAGTGATGAAGAACCCCCAAAGAGACCAGCTCAGCCTAAACCTGCCAAGACAACGAGCAGTGTTGCAGCTCCCGTCAGCAAGCCAGGCTTAGCTAAACGCAAGGACAGCCCGTCATCGTCTGACTCGGACTCTGTTCAGCCTCCCCCTAAAAAGTCACCCGCTGCCAAATCCCTTCCTGCTAAACCCAATCCTAGTTCTGCGAAAGCTGCTGTGAAGACAAAGACTAAACCCCTATCCAAAAAGAAGGCCCAGAGCTCTTCCTCCGACTCTGACTCCAGTGCAGAGAGGCCCCCTCCCAAAAGGACTCCTGTCAGGGTCGCCCCACCTGCCCTGTCATCAAACCCTAAAGCTTCAGTTTCGGCCTCAGCCGGCAGCTCAAAGAAGCCGCTGGCTAAATCAGCAGAGACCTCGGACTCCGATTCCTCCTCTAGTTCAGAGACGCCTCCTGCCCGAAAGCCCTCTGCCATAGCAACCCCCAAGGCCCCTTCCTCTGCCACAGCAACCCCCAAAGCCCCTTCCTCTGCCCCGACCTCAGCTGCCAGGCCAGCAGCAAAGCCATCGACTCAACCAGCAGCCAAAGCGGCCGCTAGTGCCTCAGACTCGGACAGCAGTGAAGAGATCGAGCTGGTCATCAGAAAACCGGAGCTGAACGGCATGGGCTTAAATGTGGCCAGGGGGGTGTCATCCACTCCTGTCGGAGGGGCTGGCAGGGGCAGGGCGGCTGTGAGAAGCCCAGGAAGAGGCTCGGGGAGTGGGGAGGGAAGGTTTGCATGGAGAGGGGCTGGTGGCCGAAGTGGCGGAAGAGGCGGACGCGGGAACGGAACACCGTGGAACAAGGGCTTGCGGTATGACTGTAGCGATGAGGATCAGAGGAAGGACAGAAGGTTTAATGACTCACTGACCAACACCAGTTTGATCCTGCGGGTAAGTCCTACTTTAGAACTGTCAAACGATAACATGTCATCCTACCTATTTAAATGTAGAGGTCTGTGCATTACTCAGTTTCGATGTCTGAATGGTGTTCCCTTTAACTTGCATTGATAACACATTTAGAAGAAACCTACACTAGGATATGCATTTTTTATTTCCTATATGTGCGCCCTCTTCTAACCTTTGACCTAGGTGGTCATCACCTTCCTCCATTAAAGAGCAGCCGGAGAGTATGTCAATTGTAACCCCCCCATTGTCATTATGTAACAGAATCCACCTGAACCCACTCCCCCACGGGACTATAATGGGTTGCCACTGTTGGCTGCACCTCCACCTGTTGGACAGAAGATCGCCTTTAAGGTACAATAACTGTGGAGCTATTTCAGGCGCAAAGCTTGTGTCTATGAAAACATGCTCTTAGGACTTTCTGGCAGCAATCCACGCTCTTCACTACCCCATAGTTTTCCTCTCTGTTTAAAGCTGGGGTCGTTTATCCTTCAGGAAATGAGTTCATTCTATTAGAGAGTCTTCAAAGTGTTCTTATTATTCTAGAACACATCAGATCAGTTGTGGCATTGTCATTATAACTGAGTAAACATGAATATTACTCTGGTGGTTTGTGTGTAATTGTATCCTTGGAGTACAGTGTCTTCCTCATGTACTGTTTTGATTTTGTTCAGCTGCTGGAGCTGACTGAGAATTACACACCGGAGGTGTCGGATTACAAGGTAAACTGCATTGAGTTTCAAAATATTTATGTATCACCACCCATTGAAAGCTACCATCAGAGGATTGCACTTTCACTCATAGGTATCCAGCCAGTACTGACTGATGCAGTTGGTTAAGCATCGTGTCAAATCCGCACCTAACTCATAATTGTGGTCGCTAGTCTTGATTATATCAGTTTGATCATTTACAACATTTACAAACAGTGCACAGTGGAAGCAACATACACATTCATCATTTCCCAATTTCTAAGAGATACAGGAAGTGTTAGTTTCTTGTGCTGGTTGAATTGTTCTACATAAGAAACATAAACATTTGTACTCCCGTTCGGCATTCGTAAATAAACCATAGTAGCTATACACAGCTGATCTCAGCCATGCGGCCATCTTATGTTCTTTTGTAAGACAGGATGGGTATGTCTCTATGGTCCACTCTATTCCTCCTCATGTCTCTATGGTCCACTCTTTTCCTCCTCTTACTCACCTCCTTTCTCCATCAGGAAGGGAGGATCACTGGATTCAGTGCCATCACCAACATGGTGGAGATAGAACTGATGTCCAGACCAAAAGGTGTAGTACAGACTTTCACAATTGACAAGTGCTTGATGTTTCCATATACAGTACACTGTGTGATAATTCAGTTTAGCCCGTTAGTTGGTTCTCTAATGAGTCTGTCCTGTTCTCTGTTCAGTCTATACAGAACCGGGTAAATTTGACCTGGTGTATGAGAACGCTGACGGTTCTGAGGTGGTGGAGTATGCAGTGACCCAAGGATCTCAGGTATACATCATCATCCTCACAGACTCTATATCTGATTTATATCCTGTTCATTTGACATCAAAGAGTGATTGTGATGGCTGAGATTTCTACAATAACAAGTGCATAACTTACAAACTTTGAAGTTCAAAAACTTAAGCTTTTTGACGATTGATGGATTAAGTGCACCAGTGGAATTGGCTTCATTCTCCACTGGTCCATTTAGTAATTCATATAGGCCTATGTTTATAGTGGTAAGAGTTCACTGTTGGCATTTTAACTTAGTTCTGTGTGTTCTGCCAGTTCAGCATTCAGTGTAACATTTGCGCTGCACATCGCTGTTGCAGTTGAGCTAAAGCCTTCTCTTTTGTCAGTCGTCTGCCTGAGTTTAACCCTTCTCCCCCCATCATACAAACGTGGCTCCAGGATGATCCCCTCTAATTGTTGTGAGTTGAAAGCGGTTGGCGCTTTGTGAACCAGCTGCCTTGTGTGCTGAAACACTGTGTCTCTGCTTTCTGATGTCTATCGCTCAGCTGACCGAGCGGTGGGATTCGCTGTTGGAACCGCGGCTCATTGTGGAGAACGTGGGATGAGTGTCGTCACGCTGGAGGCAAGCCGAAGCCACAATCACAGGAAGTGCTGAAGGGGAACATCTTAACTTTTGTTTTTAATGTTTAGAACGTTTTTTTCACATATGTCAAAAAGAGTTGACTTCCTGGTAAAGGAGATGATTTTAATATTTTCAATGTTGATGTAAACTGTGAAGATTTAATAAATGAATGTCCTTTATAAACAGCCTACAGTATTTTTATTTGGCTTAATAATTAGGCTGGAACACAAAATACAGAGGACCAAATCCCTTCCTGGTTTATCTGTAAATCAGGATATATAAATTATGTTTTTACAACAACAACAACAACAACATAATTTATGTGAGAAATGGTAAGGGTATTTAATCACGATTAAATAACAACACATACTCCAGAAGTTCCTTTGATGATTAATTCTCACAGTTTGTGTTCCTCCTCCCTCATACAGCCTAGTAAATAGCCATGCCTACGTCACAAGTGTGAAAAACATATTTGAGGAACTCTTGAGAAATGATAACGTATGGATGATTCATAATGTCTTGACACGCAGAGGGAGGGTCCTTACGTGGATGATGTTAGAATGATCATTGATCCCAGGCTTTAATAAAAAGCTCCGCATATCATGTATAGAACAGTGTTGTTCAAAGTTATATCTCATGGTTAATTAAAAAGGGATTTATTTTACAGAGGAATTTTAATTGTAATTCTCGACTTCCCCTTACGACCCACTCAATGGTCCTTTCCGTTCAGCCAGTGATGCTGCTGATGTCACCGTTGCGCGCTGAGAAGCGGAGCTGCGAACGCTGGTGGTGATGGCGCCCGTTGCACGGATTCCCTTGGAGTGCATTTAATTTTTTCTCTTGACAACTCAAACACGACAATGGACGGCAATGTCTTCCCTGATCAAGAGCAACTGCTGGGGTTTCTGAAAAAGCTGAAAGAAGTCTTCGACGTTTGTGACGAGGATGAAGACGGCTTTATTCGGGTAGAGCACCTCGTAGACCTTGGACTTCAGTTCGGGCAGGGGGATGAGGTAAGGTCCTCTCATTAAACTGCTGTAAATCATAAAGATGGCCGGATGAAAATAAACATCCCATCTATTGCCGACAAAATGATGTCAAAGATATATGTGCTAACTGCCATTGACGTGACATAAATAAAATACCTTCCTTGAAATCAACTTGCTGCTTTGCCAGTTCTCATTAACAGGTTGTCATAACAGTTGACAGTGAAACTGGTGATCTTGATCTGATTTTCGTTAAGATGGTTGACCTTTTCTCACAGCGTTGAGTCATTCATTACGAAGACAACTCATTTTAATGCTTAATCATGTAGCTCACCTTGGTGTGTAGCTTAGGGTACAGTGCCTCATCTCAGCCCTCTGGCAGGGATGGAGAGAGATTGCATAATGTTATCGACAAGAATCCATGCATTTGCAATATTTACAACGAATTTCTTTACCATTTTCAATATCTTGACCTTAAATGTATGAAATTACTTGTGGTATACTGTATCGTAAGCAATAAGCTGCAGAGATCAGGACATTTCTTGTGTCAAAGCTAATTAGATAGCGTTGTTATTTTAATGCTGAGTAAAAATCCCCCAAACATCTCTCAGACGGTCAGTTAAACCTTAAAGCTGAACAATCATGGTTCAAGATAGGATATTTAGCCCTTTTGCTTTCATAAGGGCAGAGAAAGAAGGGGATATTATTTTTTAACCTCCTCATTAATTGATTTAAACTAATATACCATAGTGATACACTGGGGTGTTTA
Organism: Clupea harengus; assembly: GCF_900700415.2. NCBI lineage: Eukaryota > Metazoa > Chordata > Actinopteri > Clupeiformes > Clupeidae > Clupea > Clupea harengus. The sequence goes on along the minus strand of NC_045152.1, from coordinate 5,160,053 downwards.
GTGTACGCAGTTGAGCCTGTTACTTATACCTCTCGTTTCTTTACAGATACAACACACGCTGATGCTATTTCTGAGAGCTAATCTGAATTATTTTCATTTGGATCTCCTTACAGCTATACAATTTTGACTAAATATAGCCAAAAGTATGGCTACACAATCACTGACATCAACTGGAATTACATTCAGGCGTGGAAACTTGGTTTGCCCCCAAACAGCGTCGTAAAGCTATCCATTGCTGGCGAACAGTAAAAGCCTCTCTACTCAGTTTGATCTTAACCAAGATGCTCTTTTGGTGAGCACTTTACCCACTTTTGTGGTGGCACTGCTGATCACGTCGCTATGGAGCGAGACCATTAGATTACCCTTGAAAAGGCTGCTAGCTCAACCTGCTATTACATTGCATTGCCGTCATTCCACTCAAAGGCTCTCTATGTGGTTATCATCAGCTTCTGCTGATTTCACCAGTCATACGTAACGTGGCTGATTTTCTTTTTGGTCTCATTGGGCTAAAATCATGAGATTATGTTGCACAATAATAATAATAAAAACCTAAAGTCTTCATAATCTCTGCATCATGTTTTTCTATAGCATTTAGGTCGCTATACGTACCATTAAATTCCTCCATCACATAAAATAAAACTGTAAAATGAATAAAAAGCTTTGTGTGTAGGTCCTTTGGTTGAATAAGCACAGTGGTGCTTAATTTGAGGCACTTCTAGGTCTGTCTTAACAAACTGCTGCAGTTGATGATTATAAGGTTTACTGCCGTGTCCCCAAATGCACTGCGGGCTCTGTAATCAGCCAAAGGAACACCCATCATTGAAAATTACCCTAAATTGAAGCCAAATAATAGCTTAAGCCCAACAGAGCACTGTCATAAGTCCTCCTTGTACTCATGGTAACAGCCAGAACTGGCAAATGTAATTAGGCTTTCTACAATGAGTACTTGAATGCTTGTGAAAATTGCTATAAAAAAGTAATGCATGTGATGTGGGTGAACCTCAACATAAGTGGTGACAATGAATAAGGTCTTTTTTAAACCTCCATTTGCCACAAAAATCTCTCTAGAAGCACTAATCAATTTTGGGGTCAAATCTAGCATCAGGACATGTACCAATATATAAAAAAAGTCTGCTGGTGGTTGGTAGTTTCAGTCCTGTGGTGATTTAAAAATTGTATCACATTTAGGGATAGAACTGAACAGAAAGGAGTGTCATGAATGTTTTCTTGGTTTTAACAACACTACTGTTTGTATGTTTTTGGTTTTAGAGCTGCTTGTTAGACCTATGGAGAAGTAGTTGAAAATCAGCTTGTCAACAATGCATTAAAGAGGCCAGATCTTTTGCTGACGCATACTGGATGAAGCTTTTATGACTAGAGTGTTTCAAATGACATTTAAATGTCATTGTAAGTAATAGTAATGCCAATTGTAAGTGCTTTTCCAGGTTTTCTCTAAGTGAATGCTGTCAAATTCTGCATGGCATTTACACCCCCCCCTGTGCTTTCTGATCCACGTTGTTGACGTGTGTGATAATCACGTCTGCCATGCAGAGCAGGTAGGCTGTCAGAGCGTGACGAAGCCTGAAGCACATTCTCAGGAGAGAGATGGGACCGACCCGTTCCCCATCATCACCTCCCTGCTCTTCATCCATCACTAGACGGCCAGTATTGTATTGCTGTTATGGTTCTAATGATGTGAACTGGGGCATCCAGTTTCCATCCATTTTCAAAGCCACACGGGCCTCTCGCTCAATCTCCCCCCCCCCCCCCCCCCCCCCCGCTCTGCCCTCATACAGTCCAGCCAGACGGGGCTCCGTCGATAGGTTGTCTGTTTGTTTGTTTTGTTTTATGATTGCCCTCCTTTCCCCGGGGCAGCTTGTAAACGTGGCATGGATGTCCCGGGTTGCTAACCGCACGTTCGACGGCTCCGGCATCTATAGGTGCCGGGTGCTAAAAATAACAAGCCGCTGAGCGGAACACTTTAGCTTGCTCTGGCTCCAGCGCCGGCCCCGTCGCCATGGATACACTTGCATAACACACTGGTGGCGGACGCTCAGGCTGTGTGGTCAGTGAAGGGCTGTTGGAGGTTAGGTGGATGGCTCTTGGAGGTTAGGTGGAGGTTAGGTGGAGGGCTGTTGGAGGTTAGGGGGTGGGTGGGTGAGTGGGTTTGGTGGGGGCACCCACATCTCCCCCTTCCCAGTGAAATGTGACCAGTGGGGCTGGGCCTCAGATTAGGAGAGAAGACCCGTATTGTTTTGGGTCTCTGGTATCCAGGTCAGGCCAGTGGAGAGCATATAGGCCCATTTTTCACGGGTGTGCCTGTCTTCCTGGGCGGCACTGAACAAACGTGACAGTAGAGCTGTGTGTGTGTGTGTGTGTGTGTGTGTGTGTGTGTGTGTGTGTGTGTGTGTGTGTGTGTGTGCGCATCAGAGGAGCTAAAAAGCTCCACCGATCAGGCTAGATCCTCTCCAGAGATAGCTGCCACCTGCGCAGTGGGCACAGTCCACTCTTCTCTACATGGGCAATGGAATGAAATAAATATGCTAGGACAATCTACTAAAAAGCCTTAATTGCTTGAAAAATAAAATGGAGCTGTTTCCTTTCCCCACACGTAGGTGATCCCGGGTTAAATTATACTCAATCACCCAAGATGGTTTCCTCATTGTTAGTAACCTACAAAAGAGGAAGCATGGTGACGTGAAGGAATGGTATCTTGTGTTCTGCAGCCTCAACAAATAAGGTAGCGGATAAAGGAAGAGAAAGAGGACACATTCATTGGAAAGAAAGAAAAATAAGAGAGGGAGCGATATCACAGCTACACAGCTAGATCCATGTTTATGGTCTTGCCTTGCTTGCTTTGCAGCATATGATGGTAATAACATGATCAATGGCTGACAATCAGTTTTGTATGAATAATAAGGGCCTTTATTACACACTGTGTTATTATACACTGCGTATTTAGTTGAGTCTAGTGAAGCACACCACTGTGCCTTTGGGTTCTGTGCGGATCAGGAAATGAGTGTTGATGAGTCTGTACTGCTCTTCCCTAATGAAAATTGAATGCATCTCCTGTTTGCAGTTAAATGCAAGATTACCCAAAGACGCCGTCCAATATCTTCTCCAGGAGGTGTTGTGTCCACCCTCCCTCACACGGTCACTTCATTATTCATTTCAGGGAGCGTTGTCTTCTTAATT
>NC_045152.1:5144358-5151858 GCF_900700415.2 Clupea harengus | reverse complement strand
TCCCTCTCTTTCCCTCTCTCTCCCTCCCTCCATCTCTCTTTTTATCTCCCGCTCTCACTCCATCTCCTTCTCTCCCTCTTCATCTCTCCCTCCCAGTCTCTATCTCTCTGTTTTCTCCCTCTCCCTCTTCCCTCTCTATCTCTGTATTCTGGACTGTTATGAATAATTCCTCCTCAGTGATGCATAATGCATGGCCACTTAAGCTCACACAGGCTCTTACTCGGAGTGAGGGATGCCTCTGTGATCGGTGTTGACACAGCCTTGTCATCTCACAGAATCCAGTTTGAATATGTATTAGTGGATCACAGAATCCAGTTTGAATATGTATTAGTGGATCACAGAATCCAGTTTGAATATGAATTAGCGGATCACAGAATCCAGTTTGTATTAGCGGATCACAGAATCCAGTTTGAATATGAATTAGCGGATCAAAGAATCCAGTCTGAATAAGAATTAGCGGATCACAGAATCCAGTTTGAATATGAATTAGCGGATCAAAGAATCCAGTCTGAATAAGAATTAGCGGATCACAGAATCCAGTTTGACCATGAATTAGCGGACCACAGAATCCTGTTCATATTAGCGAATCACAGAATCCAGTTTGAATATGTATTAGTGGATCACAGAATCCAGTTTGAATATGAATTCGAGGCTCACAGAATCCAGTTTGTATTAGCGGATCACAGAATCCAGTTCGAATATGTATTAGCGGATCACAGAATCCAGTTTGAATATGAATTAGTGGATCACCAGATCAGATGTAATCCATCTGGCCTTTGACGTGTGTTCCAATGTGCTCCGAATCACCAAGGTTGACCTACAGTCACATGGAACCTTAAACATTTTAAGTTGAAATAAAACAAAACATGAAACAACACATTTGTTATTTACTTTTCTGTGTTGTTTTTTTCTGATTAAGCAGTTAGTTGTGTTCCCCACTGCATATTAACAGGTCCAGGGTGTATTTCACACGTTATATAATCAGGCGTTATGTGGTTGCACATCCTACATGCTGAAAAATATGCGTCCTGTTCCCATCGCTTGTTTGTTTGCAGGCACCTCTGAGTCATTCAGGCTGATTAATCATGAAGATTGCCAGATTGTGTTATGCCGTTTGGCTGCAAAAAAGCCAAATTCAGCCCACACAACACGTCATCTGTTTTATTTGAACTATTAAAACCCGTGCTTGAAAAGGGAGGTAAAATATTATGCTGACTCTTCTATCTTTCTCTCTCAGGTGAAGAAGTTTGCCAAGTATCTGGATCCGAATGCACACGGCAGGATCAACTTCAAAGATTTCTGCCATGGAGTATTCGCCATCAAAGGTGAGAGTGGGTGGCTTGAGAGCTGAGGGGCTTTTTCGTAGCGAGCGGCGATTAATACAGTTAATCTGTCGTCGTGGTAGGGATCAAAGCTATTCTAAACGTGTGTCAACAGGCTTATCAGCGTATGAATATTTATGCTTACGCCTAGAAGGAATGCAGGGTCTTGCCACTCTCTTACCAACCTCACATTCTCAAATACTGAAGACTCCTGCTGTAGAGGATTTCACAGGTAGAGGCCATTATTAGGGTGTGTGGGTGTGTGGGTGTGCTCTGTGTGTGTGCGCGTGTCTGTGTGTGTGTGTGTGTGTGTGCACACATCTGTGTGTGTGTTTGTGTTTGTGTGTGTGTCTGTCTATCTGTATGTGTGCGTGTGTGTGTGTGTGTGTGTGTGTGTGTGTGTCGTAGGTTTTTAGGGGATATAAGCTGAGGCAAGCACATATTTAAAGCCTGGTATGACATGTGTCAGTGGTTTCCATTTTAGTTAATGGATGTAAAAAAAGCAATTTTTCCAGTCAGTGAAAGCCCTCTGCAACTTACTTTGTGGCCATTGTGTAATGGATGGTCCCTGTAACAAAGTGCCTGCCTGAAGCGTCACACTCCACATTGGCCCTTCGAAAAATAAGGACTTGCCAAAGTGCAGCGGTACCTCAACAGGACAATTGATCTGTTCAGTGACAAAGCGCCCGGAAAAATGCTTGCGCCAGGACACGTCGAGTCTTTTTTAGCCCATCAGGTAGCTGTTTTAGTGGGCAAAATCCACAGTGTCAGAGCCATCTTGTCCCCATACAGGCATAATGGAGAGAATAGGAATAATGGAGAGAATAGGCAGAGGTGAAGAGAGGGAAGATTAAGAGTTTAAGCAACAGTGAGAAGTTTCGGTCTAACAGTAGTTGGCTAACTACCTCAAAGGCAAACAGCCTTGTTGGCACTGATAAAAGTTTGCTAACATGCTAACTGGTGTGTTTTGGCGATATAATTGACGATGTGTTTTGAAAAGCTTTTTTTTACATTTTCTCAGGGTGTTACGTTTAGGACCACAGGATTGCATAGTGCATTACCATGATGGCTAGTGGGAAACAATAGGTGTGGTAATCTGTCATTCACTTAACTTTGTAACATCAAAATGAATTTGAAGATGACTCCAAAACTAGTTGTCTAGTCTGTGGTGGCTATCCAGAAAGCAAAGCTGATGATGCTCGAGCGGATCGTGGCTTAGCCTTACTGAATCCGCTCCAGAGTTTACAATTATCAGCACTTTCTCCAGTCGGCCTCAGCCCCAGATATAGAAGAAAGTAGTAGCCGTTTGGTCTAAAATAGCCTCGGGGGAGAGAGAAAATTAGATGTCTTGCAGATTACAGACAATAGCATACACAGGGCCTACGAATGGCTAATTACAGCTGTCTACAGATTCAGGATTAGCAATGGGGAAAGCTAACCACAGACCCACTCAGTGGTGCTCAGAGCCATTAGCAGGAGGGCTAATTGTGTAGCTCCAGAGAGGAAGAGGCAGTGAGATGTTCTGGAGAAAGTAGAGGAGGAAGGAGATTATTAGAAAATGTCACTGTGAATGTCACAGTGGATTTGTGTATGTTAAGTTCTAGCTCTACCGTCCGCAGACAGTCTCGAGGCAGCCATGATTGCTTTTTATGGTTATGGGGATGATGCTTAGTAGATTAAACATTATGAGTGTGTGTCTGCCCCTCTCCCATAAGCCATATTAAAATGCTAATCTCTGCTTTTTCATGTGCTAGTCCTCATTCCCCCTCATTAGGAAACCTTGCTTTGAGTCGTTGCTGTCAGCGACTAAACCTGGAACATAGTGCTCCCTTTGTCAACAAGCCCATCCAGACTTAGCTGTAGAGCTCAGTAAGGTTTGTAATCAAACCAATAACACATTTTTCTTTCTTTTCTTTTCGTTTTTCCCTCTTTTCTTTCATGAGCGCAACTTACAATGTTCTTTTGTGCCGAAACCAAATGCTGATTATGTTCATTTTTGTCTCGGCAACCAAATCAAATGTGAAAGCTATTCTGCCGTGTTGCCGGCCGTTGTTCGTATCTACAGAATTTAGTCTGTGAATCATCTGAGACCAAAGCCAAGTGCGGTGTGGTGTGGTGTGGTGTGTTAGTCTCATTTTCCCAAAACAAAAGGTCCATGGCTGGTTGCTCTCATTGAGCAAACTCAGAGTCCGGTGACCCGTTCCTCGTTTCCGGACATTTCCTGCTCCTGCCAAATGCCTGAACTCCGAGAGCTGCCACCGCCTCTGTGCCCGCCACCCATGCCACCGCCTCTGTACCCGCCATCCATGCCAGTCTGCATGTGGGAACTTCACCTCCGCCTGCCTTTCTCCTTTTTTAAAGTCTTTTTTTATTTAGATAGGAAAGTGTGGAGAGACAGGAAATTGGTGGGAGAGAGCGAGATAGGGAGTGAGATTGGGAAAAGGGCCGTGGGTTGGACTCAAACGCGGGTCCCCATGGGCACTTGGACCCCTACATTGTGTGGGATGCTACTGCTCGCTCCACACAGGGGCCTTTCTGGGGACCTTGGGGGCCCCAAGCAAAAGTCTGAGCATGGGCCCCATAACTCCTCACCCAGGCTGTTGTCTGCTTTTTCTCCCCTGTTGCGACGCCCCTGTCTCCACAGATTCCCCCTTTCCCTTCGTGTTTTTGCCTTGCTGCCTGTATGCTAGGCTAAAGCCTGTTGTGTATGGACAGCTGGAGATGAAGAAGGAAAGTCATGAGTCACTGAGACTGAGACTGAGACACTGCATGATCAAATGAGGCTTGCTCGGAATTACATCTCCCAAACACTGGGCAGGGTGGGGATTAGTCAGAGACGCGGTCTGGCGGGGGGGGTGGATACAGAATGGTGCAAGGCAGAGGTTGGCAAGGGTCCTGGCAGAGTGGTGGCAGCTTCTGAGCTGAGGAAGGTTGAGGGAGGTTGGAGGCGGGGGACTGGAGGCGGGGGAGACATTGGCCAGGCCTCGGGCGGAGTGCCCAGAGAGCTGTGTGCTGTCCAGCAGGTCTCCTGTGTCCTCCAGTGACCTCCTCGCCTCATGAAGCAGAGAGCCCAAGAGTACGCAGTCTCCACTCACTCAGTAAGGAGACACACTGCACACTCCACTCACTCAGTAGTGAGACACACTGCACACTCCACTCACTCAGTAAGGAGACACAATGCACACTCCACTCACTCACTCAGTAAGGAGACACACTGCACACTCCACTCACTCACTCAGTAAGGAGACACACTGCACACTCCACTCACTCAGTAGTGAGACACACTGCACACTCCACTCACTCAGTAAGGAGACACACTGCACACTCCACCATCAACACGTTCCCTATCATTCACCTGCACATTCTCATCATCTTCATTATTGTAATCATCAATATCATGATCGTCTTTTGTTACATACTCGTTGATACTCACCGCAGTCATGTCATTGATATTTGCTGTTGTTATTGCAGGTCTCAGTCCTACATAACATGTTTTTATCCCCATGGTTTTAGTTTCTTTGCTTTAGAAGACAGATGGAAGCTGTCCTGTGGCCCCTTTCCTTTTTGGATTCTAACCTTCACTTGTCACTAGTCCAGTCCTTATCCACCTGTGTGTGTGTGTGTGTGTGTGTGTACGTGTTTGTGTGTGTGTGAGTGAGAGAGAAAGAGAGAGAGAGAGAGAGAAACAGGTGAAGATATTTGCACCAGTAGATTCCCTGCAGTGGCTACGTGCCCTGGCGGAATGTTCTGTGAGGCAAACGGAACACTGGCCCACTTCGGCGGGTCACGTGATCGCCAAGTGGTGTTGTGAGCTTGTACCTCATCTCTCTTCTCTATCTTGCTTTTTCTCTCTCTCTCTCTCTCTCTCTCTCTCTCCATCTATTTCTGGAGCTGTGAGTGTGTCTGCTCCCCATACAGTCCTCCCACAACACCTCCCTGAGCATCACTAATTCATGACGTTTCCTGCCAGCACAGCCACTCGTGGGGTTGTGAGCCCCTTGCTGTGTGTACGCATAAACCTCGGGAACATGGAGGAAGAGTCCATGATGGTTGTTTTGAACAGCGTGCAACCTCTTACAGTATTAGGCAGTCCATTTTCTAAAACATGGTCAGGCCTCTCTTTCAATTTGGGAGAACTCAGCGAGGGCTTTTAAAAGTAGAGTATATTTATATCGTCATGAACTGAAAATGAAAACTGAAAAACAGACCACTGATGACATGAATGAGGACATCTTCTCTTAACGCAGATAGACATTTTGATAGGGGTAAATTGCCTGCGCTGGTCCAAGTGTTTCAGACCTGTTTGCCATATCCGCAGCCATTTCCCACGAGAGCTCAGTAAGCACAGCATTTATCTATGACAAGCAGCCATGTCTCAAAATGGCTCAAGCACCCAAATGTCTGTCACGACTGGAATGAAGATAAACCGTCCGCAGTAATGGCAGTGCCCCAGCAGGTTGTCTCTTCACTCTAGGATAGACATAGAAGGGCAGGATTTTAGATGGCCCTTTATTTTCGCATGGTGTGCACATTTAATTTAATTCAATTCAATTCAATTTTATTTATATTGTGCCAAAACAATGACATTTTCTCAAGGTGCTTTACGGAGACCAGGGCCTGAACATTTAATACTAAGACTAATAAAAAAAAAGTGAAAACCGAATTAGACAGATTAATTAAGCAAGCTATACAATGTAATTATGAAGTGTGAAATGCATTTAAGGTGATGTATTATCAGCGCTTTGTGTAATTGCTATGGCAACAGCCTATGCATCTTCACAGTAATGGCCAAATGGCCCATTCCAGTACACTTATGTCAACAAGAGGCTTTATATGACTTTATATGCGTGTCTTTTTTTCATGGCTAAAAATGTGATGTTCCCCCAAGCACTTGGCATTTTATTCTAAGACTGATATGTTCAAAAATGTGTTTAGGCTCTGCCATTGTTAAATGTCCGTAATCCATATTACCTGTGTGTGTGTTTGTTCTAGGCTGTGAAGAGATCCTGAAAACAGCTCTGGGGACGCCACACGTGGACTCCCACGCCTATGAGACAGACAATGGCTACTACTACCAGGTGAGCTAGGGTACCATCACTGCACAGTAATCTACCTGATGAGCGGGGGGGACCATCACTGCACAGTAATCTACCTGGTGAGCGGGTGGTACCATCACTGCACAGTAATCTACCTGTTTTACCAGGTGAGCTAGGGTACCATCACTGCACAGGCACAGTAATCTACCTGGTGAGCGGGTGGTACCATCACTGCACAGTAATCTACCTGTTTTAGCAGGTGAGCGGGGGGTACCATCACTGCACAGGTGAGCGGGGGTACCATCACTGCACAGTAATCTACCTATTTCACCAAAAGGGTCAGCCGGACTTAGTCAACTGGAAAAAGCAGTGTGTGTATGTGCGCGAAAGAGAGGTGTGTGTGTGTGTATGTGTGTTTGTGTCTATTTGGGTGTGTGTATGTGTGTGTGTGTGTGAGAGAGAGAGTGTGAGCGAGAGTCTATATGTTTTCTATGGAAGTGTGCTTTTTGTATGTGTGGGCTGGACTGCAAACACACGTGTCTGATCTGAATAATGGTTGTTGACCATACAGACTGGTTCTAATGAGGAGTAATGGGGTGCCTGCTCCAACCTGTCCCCCCACACCCCAAATGGGCCTCCCAGCATTCCCTCTGTCCCCAATGAAGATGGCTGAGTTTGTGAGGGATTAGTAATGGCCAGTGATTCAGCTATTGTGTGCGGAACAACTGAGGCCTGTGTGCCTGAAATGGAATGTGGCTAAAATGGAATTGTGTGGGAAGCTCACGCTTCGGAGTATCACTGAAGCAGCCTCTGGAAAGCAGCCTGTTGAGCGCACTAGTACTGTTTTAGATGGGGCTTTGGCCAGGGATATTTTGGATGCGGTTATTTCCCCTGGTCTGTTTCCACTCATTAATGGCACTGGACTGTGACAAAGAGTCACAATACAGTAATACAGTGTGTATGTGTGTGTGTGTATGTGTGTCTGTCTGTGTGTGGATGTGCGTGCGTGTGTCTCTGTGTGTGTGTGTGTCTGTGTGTGTGTGTGCGTGCGCGTGTGCGTGTGTGTGTGTGTATGTTTGTTTGGGACAGTAGAGTGTTGGCTGCACAAAAATAAAGGATGTAGGGAGCATTTGGCTTAGCTT
>NC_045152.1:5129358-5141858 GCF_900700415.2 Clupea harengus | reverse complement strand
AAGGCCTTTTAAAATATACAATCTCCATAATGCCTTTTAAAATGTACAATCTCCATAATGCTTTTTAAAATATACAATCTCCATAATGCCTTTTAAAATATACAATCTCCATAATGCCTTTTAAAATGTACAATCTCCATAATGCTTTTTAAAATAAACAATCCACAGATGAAATCAACAGCAGGCACCAACAAATATGAGGATGAAATATAGTCATATATATACAGTCCTCTCAACCCAACTAAAATATTCATCTTTGGAGACTTTTACTGAGTTGGTTTAGTCCTGATGATTGAGTACGCTTGGATAGCCTGGTGTTCAGGATCATTTGTTTTTAGGACTGCTCCCTCGTCTTATTTAATGACGCCATCAAGTGAAACCCATTGGAGAGATTTTGAAAGAGCATAAAATGAAGCTCTGCTCAGTGTGATTAATGACACTTTACTCTTGTGGACTCAGAGCAAGGGAAGTTTGGAAGTGAAGCTGTTCATTCTTTGCCTTACTAAGGTTGTCATTTTCACAAGAAAGCACTGGATCCTTTCCATAGATGGCATACTTGCACTATGAACCACACAATAGCTGTCTACACTGGAATAACATTTCATAGTTTTGTCAGTAGGGGGCGGTATTAAACAAGAAATATTCTCCTCCATAAAGCACCACAAACCAGGGCACTTCCTGCCAAGTTGTCCCGTTATTTCGTAGCTGGCATTCTGAAATATAGAAATTTTAACGATTGTGGTCATACTGGCCTAAATATTTTTAAATACTGAGGTCTGCATGCTTTCATAAATATATCAAATGTCAACCATTCATTTTTGTGACGAGGAATGGTTTATGTGTTGTTGGCACTTGCCACGTGGAGGCCATTGTTAAAAGTATGGTTTCAATCAGTGTTCTAGATAAATAAAGATTAAAATAGACCTGCATTGAATTCTTCTCTGGTGAGGAGCTAAACTGCCTCAATGGTGGTTTGTGCTCTCACTGTTAGCTAACTGTCTGTTTGTGAGACTAAGTGGGATGTTGAATCTGTAACGTTGAAAGGGCCAACAGAATTCCGTGACAATGTTCATTTAACATTCATTTTGTGCAGAATATAAATAAGATTATTTGAGTAGATGGAAACTGAATTCATGGTTGAGATAGTTATAGAGTGTGTGTGTGTGTGTGTGTGTGTGTGTGTGAGAGAGAGGTAAAGGGAGAGAGAGAGAGAATGTTGGGTCTACCCAGCCTCAAGCCTGACAGCTTCCCTTGCAAATGGCTGAGTTGTGTGGAGCAGAAGCAACTTTAATAGCAGAAACTTTTTCATGGGCTCGCAGCGATAATTAAACATGTGGCAAGGAGCTCCAGAGTCAGACTGTCATTGGGTGCTGCAAGCGCGTGTGCATCAGCATCAGCTGGACAGTGAGATGAGGTGAGTGGAGCTGGCGGGAGCAGCAGTAATGAGATGACTAAAGCAGAATAAAGCAGCATGGCCTTGGGAAGGCAGGTCATTCTCTCCAATCAAACTAATTTAAGTTTTTTTTTTTTTTTTTTACTTTGTTATGCAACATCCTCATAAACCTAATGGTCTAAAGTATTTCAACATTGGATGGGCTGGCAGAAACTGTTTCCCTATGCTATTTACCATCTCTGAAATCCCCCTGTTCACTCCAGATAGAGCTCTGTTCACTCCAGATAGAGCTCTTTTCACTCCAGATAGAGCTCTGTTCACTCCAGATAGAGCTCTTTTCACTCCAGATAGAGCTCTGTTCACTCCAGATAGAGCTCTTTTCACTCCAGATAGAGCTCTGTTCACTCCAGATAGAGCTCTTTTCACTCCAGATAGAGCTCTTTTCACTCGATAGAGCTCTGTTCACTCCAGATAGAGCTCTTTTCACTCCAGATAGAGCTCTGTTCACTCCAAATAGAGCTCTGTTCACTCCAGATAGAGCTCTTTTCACTCCAGATAGAGCTCTGTTCACTCCAGATAGAGCTCTGTTCACTCCAGATAGAGATTTCCTGTTTCCATTTCCTCTTATTCCTTTATCCATAATGAGATGGGAAAATGGTACGGCAGGAACAGGGTCACGGGGCTTCAACAGACATAGTACGGCAGTATCAGAGTCACGGTGTATAAACAGACATGGACACTGGCAGAGTTGATATGGTTAAATGGTGAAATGATGGCCTCCTCTCCTCACCTCTCCTCTCCTCTCCTCTTTCCTCTTCCCTCTTCCCTCTCCTTTCTCCTCTCACCTCTCTTCTCCTCCTCCATCGCCTTTCTGTCTTGTCCTTTCAGTACAGCAATGTGTTCATGTTGTCACTTTAAAGACCCAGAGTTGACACTGTGCTGCCTGACGAATCTTCAATTCTCACCAAGACTTAGATGAATGACTCATCTGCTTATATCACAGTTTTATTGGCCTCAAGCGAGAGCCTGTTTACTCTTTCAGAGTGAAGTGATTTAAATGAAAATGTTGTGGTATGAGTTCAGAATTTTAATACACTTTATATGCCCAAATCTGCTTTGGTGGGGTTGTGGGATTGCATGAGTTTCTAAATACATGTGTGTGTGAGAGTGTGTGTGTGAATATCATGGTACAATGTCAGGGTACCTAATGTAGCCACATGTAACCAGGACATGTAGTTGATGCGTGGATGCACGTGACGTGTAGGTAGGTATACATGTGCACATGCATGTGTGTGCTGGTGTGTGTGAGAATGTATACATGCATGTGAGTGTGAATACATCTGTGAGTGTGTGTGAATGTGTGTGTCTGTGGAATTTTTACCATGCATGTGGGTGTGTGTGTGTGTGTGTGTGCATGCATGCGTGTGTGCGGAATTTTTACCATGCGTGTGTGTGTGTGTGTGTGTGTGTGCATGCATGCGTGTCTGTGGAATTCTTACCATGCATGTGTGTGTGTGTGTGCGTGCGTGCGTGCGTGCGTGCGTGCGTGCGTGCGTGCGTGCGTGTGCGTGTGTGTGTGTATCCAGCTGGGTGGGGCTTAGTGCTCCTACCACCGGTATTTGCCCTCAGCCCCTGGTTCTAATCCAGCTCTGTTACAGGATGTCCAGGAGTTTCATCCATTCATTAGCTGTTCCCACTTCACTCTATGCCTTTCTCTCTTTCTGTGTCCCTCAAAGCTCTGATCAGATTTACTCTGCTGTGTGTGTGTGTGTGTGTGTGTGTGTGTGTGTGTGTGTGTGTGTGTGTGTGTGTGTGTGTGTGTGTGTGTGTGTGTGTGTGTGTGTGCATCGTGAGGCTGACGAGAGAACAGGCGAACAGTTTAATGGGATAAGACTTTGGCTTACTTGGTCTCTTTTAACTCCACCTGAGTCCTGCTGGCCTCACAGAGCGATGCAGAGTACCTATATGAACGCAGGTGAATGTAAAGCCAGCCAAATTAGATGTGTTATTTAAGCAGACACTAATATTAAGTATATATTATGACTAGGTAAAGTATGGCTCTGGATGGACCGCCATATGGTCATAATTTACAAAGTAATATTAATATGTCGTATAATGTGCCAGTGGCTGAGTATTTATGAATTGCTGGTTAATATGAAATGGAAGGCAATACATCTATAAATGCTGTATCATAGTTTTCCTTCGACATGCTTTGACTGTACCGCGCCCTAGCAACTGCATCACAAAAAAGACCATTCAATTTTGCCCTTTTGGAATTAGGATTTGGGCTTCCCTCTAAAGACCCAAAAGGAAAAGTAAAGAGGTATTTACCCATTGTACTCTATGGTATGAACTCTATGGTATGAACTCTATGGTATGAATGCTATGGTATGAATGCCATGGTATGAATGCTATGGTATGTACTCTATGGTATGTAGTCTGTGGTATCACTAGTGAGAGCCTGTGAGAGCCATGCTACTGCTCGGGCTGGAGCCCCTGAACTGATGAAGAGGACCATGCCAGTTGTAGATGTAGATTCAGTTGTAGATTCAGATGTAGATGTAGATTCAGATGTAGATTCAGATGTAGATTCAGATGTAGATTCAGATGTAGATGTAGATTCAGATGTAGATTCAGATGTAGATTCAGATGTAGATGTAGATCATCATGTCAGGGACATTCAGTTTAAACCCGACTCCCTTATCAGAAACACCTGTTGAGGACTGCTAACCAGAAGTGTTTCATAAGGGAAAAGCCATTAGATGAGGCCACAGGAGGCTAGGTCTCCTTCACCAGGGTTTGGTGTAGGCTAGTTTATTTAAGACGGGATTGGAAATGGATGAATGCCTTGGCTAGGGGATCTGTCTAGCCACATGACTGTAGCTGCCAACCCACAGACTGAGAAGAAACCCCTCCTGTCATGGTGAGCTGTACAGCTGTGCAGCGGTAAACGGCAATATCAGCTCCAGCAACCAGAGTGTGGGCAGATAGACCCGCCCAGCACAAGGGTGTCAAATATAGAAATGGCATACAAATGGCATACATTACATACACACCCACTGCATGACATGATTATATACATGCATAGTGTAAATAATTGTGATATAGTGTGCAATGATGGTGAACATACACCTTGTTGAAAGTGTACAGTGACAGAAGGTTTGGCAAACGGAGGGGTTTGGCCCCTGAGTTGCATGCAGAGCGGTCAGTATGGGTGAACCACTGACATCTCCAGACCGTCCTCAGAGGACAATGGGCTGGAAGATTCAGGGACAAGGCGCTAGCGTGATAGCATCTCACCTGCTAGCGTGATAGCATCTCACCTGCTAGCGTGATAGCATCTCACCTGCTAGCGTGATAGCATCTCACCTGCTAGCGTGATAGCATCTCACCTGCACAAGTTTCACTCTTTTGGCTGGTCATATCAGTCATTCTGATACAGACATGCAGTATGTGTGTCTGTAAAGGATTGAAATGTGTATAGGCATTTGTTTGTCATTTGCCGTTGTGACTATTTATCTGTGTGTGTGAGTGTGTGTGAGTGTGTGTGTGTGTGTTGTGTGTGTGTGTGTGTGTATAATGGTTACCGTGACCGTCTGTCTGGGTGCTTGACTCAGCAGGAGTGTTGGTGGCGGCGCTTCACATTATCACCTTATTTCATGGCCACTCTTTATCTCTCTCACCTCTAATGCCTTTCTTCCCTCCCTCCCTCCCTCCATCACCCTCTACTCTCCCCTCCCTCTCTCCACCTCTCTCCCCAACTCCCCTCGCCTCTTTTCTCGGTCTCTCTTCTGTCTTTTTTTTTCCGTTCCTCTCCTCCCTCCCTCCCTCCCTCCCTCCCTCCTTTTCTCACTTTTATCCCAGCGCGTCTTCTCTGCTCCACTTCTCACTCCATCTTTTCTCCCCCCTCCCCTCTTCACTTCCATTTCTCTCTCCTTTTCTCTCCTCTCTTTGGTTCTCTCACTACACTGATTGCTATCGAGACGGGAGGAGATTATTCTTCATCTGAATTCTCTCTCCTCCTCCTCCTCCTCCTTCCCCTCTTCTGGCAGTGTTTGTATCTCTCTCTCCCTCACACACACACACACACACCACACACTCATACTAAGACACACACACACATACACACACACACACACACACACACACACACACACACACACACACGCACACACACACGCACACAAACGCACACACTGTCTTTGCCATGAAAGTGAAGACGGGACAGCCTAGGATCAGCCTGTGGCGATGAGCATGCATGGATAATTTTAAAACCATCCGGAGGCTTATCACAGTAAAAAAAAATGCAGGAACAAAGCACAACCCCGACAGTCTAAAAGTAAGGCACAGTGCCTTTAATCCAAAATGTGTTTACACACCACATCACTTCAAGAATGCAAAGTTGGTTCTAGCTGTAAAATGGGATGTGAGATACGTGTAACTGTAACGTGTAAATTGAGTTCACTTAAAATGGTGCCCTCTTTTATGCACCTCATAAAGATATTTTAGCCTTGCAAGGCTTTCTGGTTTCCATTCCTTATAGGTCCAAGGCGCTGCTAATGAGGCCTGTCACTCAGAAGACGCTGATGGATCACCACCGGTGCTCAGCAGAGAGGGGAGGATGAGGACTGTATCCATGACAGGGGGGGGGGGGGGATAGCTTTGTGTAGTGTGGTTTATGAGAGTTTATGAGTTTGTGTGTAGTTGTTGTGTAGTGTGATGTATGATGTGTAGTGTAGTTGTGTAGTGTGGTGTGGTGTGTGTTGTGTAGTGTGATGTATGATGTGTAGTGTAGTTGTGTAGTGTGGTGTGTGTTGTGTAGTGTGATGTATGATGTGTAGTGTGGTGTGTAGTGTGATGTATGATGTGTAGTGTAGATGTGTAGTGTGGTGTGTGTTGTGTAGTGTGATGTATGATGTGTAGTGTAGTTGTGTAGTGTGATGTATGATGTGTAGTGTGGTGTGTAGTGTGATGTGTAGTGTAGTGTAGTTGTGTATGAGGGTGTAGCCAGTGGGCTTTGGGCTGTTTTGGTGTTCACCTTGAGTAGCTGCTCAGTGACAGACGCTCACACACTGTGCTGAGAGCAGAGGCTTCACTAATGAGGCCTGTCTCCCAGATTACACTGATGGATAACCACAAGACCTCAACAGAGAGGGTGATGAGGGGCATCCAAGCACGAGAGAGAGAGAGGGAGAGAGAGAGAGAGAGGGGGAGAGAGATAAGGAGAGAGAGACAGAGACAGAGAGAGTTGATGTAGTGCTATGGCACAGAGCTTGAGAGATGCTGCATTCTGTACACAAGAGACAAAAGCGAGAGGGGTGTTTCAGACATAAAACACAAACAGAAGATGAACAATATGAGATGAAGACGAGTTTCTCTGAACTACAGGACAAGGGCAAGAAAGGAGAAATGGAAAAAGTACCCTGATGGTGTATGCTTTCCATATACAAGTGTAAAGACTGTGTGTGTATTTCTGTGTTGGATGGGGTACATGGCATTACAATAATTACGTTGAATAATTACCATGCTCGAGCGAGCAGGAGTCTCATCTGCTAATATTTAATCCGTGGTGCAGGTCATTAATGTGAGAATATTGCCTTCACCTCAGAGAGATGGCGATGGCAATTAATATTGTTTACTAACGAAGCATAATTAGCTGGTAAACACTGATAGCTGTGCTGATATCAGAGGCTGCCTTCCTGAGTCAACTCTTCCTCAGCACTCCGTGGCAGCCATGTTTGAGATTGTTCGGGAAAGGATTGACCTTCAGTGTCATTGAGAGCCTGAGCTTCTGGGCTGGGGGCTTGGCTCTTGATTACCATGACGATGAGTCTCCTCTCATTTCCCCTCCTGTCTTCTCTTCTGTTTCCCTTTTTTGTCATCTTTTCCCCTCCCCTCCGCTCTTCTTTTCCTCTTTTCTTCTCTCTCCCTGTTGTCTGTTCTCCTCTCCTCTCCTGTTCTCCTCTCCTCTCCTCTCCTGTTCTCCTCTCCTCTCCTCTCCTGTCTGTGTCGATGGACAGGGTTCCAGTTAGTGCCAGACTCCACTTTAAAAGCTGTAGACATTTCTGTCTCAATCATACTAAAACATTCCTCACCACACCCTTTTCACACAGCCACTGATTTTCAGCATTCAAGATACACTCTTAAATATCTCTCTCTCTCTCTCTGTCTCTTTCTCCCTCCATCTCTCTCTCTCTCGCTCTCTCTCTCTGTCTTTCTGCCTCGCTCTACCTGTTTCTCACCCTTTGCTCTCCTGCAAAGCTGTGTAGGGAGATGAGAAGCTTCCTCTTGTCTTCTGATTCTCTCTGCTTCGTCTTGTCTCATGTCATTATCTCTGCTTCCTCTCTCTCTCCTTTTCATTCTCCATCCACATAGCATCAGTGGATTAACTGCTATAGACTGCGAGTGCCTTTGTGTGTCCGTGTGTGTGTGTGTGTGTGTGTGTTTATGGTATGTGTGCAGAGGATGTGGGAGTCCATGTTTGTGTGTGTGTGTGTGTGTGTGTATGAGTGTGAGTGTTTGTCAGAGAGAAAGGGAGCTAGAGAGAGACTTAAGCATCCAGGAAGATCACTCTTCATAATAGATTTGTATTTGTTTATGTGGTGGTCTGTTCATTCTGAGGCAATAACTATCACCTTACTTAATATTCAGAGTAACTCTTTCCTCGGAGGTGACAAGTAATAGTGTGAAGGTCTTGCAATCATGGCATTCAATGTCTGAACACATACGCATTCAACACACTGGCTGGACCTCTGTTAATATTTCACCTCTGTTGGATTGGCTGGCTATTTAAAAAAAAAAAAAAAAAAAAAGTATCTTTTCGAAATGCCCTCTTGATGGTGGGTGTGTGAGGTTGTGTTAGAGCTGGGGAATGAGGAATGAGCTCACAGTGAGATGTAGATGTCTGAGCTTGAACCTGTTCCGGCGAGGGCTCGCATGAGGAGGGACGCAGGATTCCATTTCACAGGCGACTGGCCGCTCCCTGCAAGTCTAATTGAGAGGTGAAGGATGGCCGATCTCTGGTGTGTTACTGCTTGTGTCAGCCGACACACTCGTCCTTTAGAGATGGATAGAGAAGAGCAAGTCAGGGAATGTGTGTGTGTGTGTGTGTCTGACATTTGCAACTCTCTTTGCTCCACTGCTGCCACATTCACACAACCTGAGCTTCTGACCTCTGAGTGATGTGATGTGGTGCAGCCAAACTGAGAGATATCACCTGCGTTTGAAGTACGAGTGAATGTGGACACCAGTCTCCCAGCTGATGATGGACAGTGTTAACGTGTTACATCCTTATTAGCACTATTAGCATCAATTAGCACAATTAGCACAATGAACAAGAAAAACAAAGCAAAGGAACATACAAACAACGAAGCAATTACAGTTTACCTTAGGTCAATTTGCAGAACGATTTTTTTTTGTGTGTAACAATTTGACACTTTTTAGTAGTTTGACACTAATTTTGGTATCATCTTCAAATTCATTTAGATGGTATATTTTCATATAAAGGACAGATAAACACATCTGTCAATTCAGCTAGCCACCCAGGCTAAGCACAGCCTAGTTCTGTGCTCCGGGTCAGACCAACCTCGGAAAATGTAAGAAAAGCTTTCACAGCACGGTATCAACAGCTATATCACCAAAAGGCACCAGTTTAGCATGCTAGCAAGCTTTTATCAGGGCCGGGCTGTGCCGTTGCTGGTGTTTTTTAAGGTTTTTGCAAGCCTTTTATGTAGTTAGCTTGCTAGTTTTAGACCACGAAATCCTTACTGCTGCTTTAAGTTGGCTAAGATGGTTGTCAGCCAGGACGGAGTTGTTGTGTCCTCCCCTCTGCAGTGTACTCAGTGGAACCGGAGTGGCGTCTGTTTGGTTCTGAGGATCTCTGGGTCTTTCCTGTAGCCTAATTGGCCTTAAATGGAGATATAATTTCAGAGAACAGAGACAGAGGAGGACATGGCCCAAATCGATTGTCCGGGGCTTTAAAGGCCAAAAGAAATCACTATGAATTGTGTGTAGCCCTAAAAGACCGCAGTGGCCTACAGTTCTATCCATCCATAGATTTTTATGTACCTCATATATACAGTCAGGACATTGGAGAAACCATTATCTGTGGGCTGGAGAGAGAGAGAGAGAGATTGACCAGAGAGTAGAGTGTTCTAGAACATATTTTTCTACACCTGACTGAGGCTCTGACTGCCTCCCTTTGTTTCTGCCTCAGTCTTCCGCTACCTTTATATTCTCTGCCTCAGTCTTCAGCTACCTTTATATTCTCTGCCTCAGTCTTCCGCTACCTTTATATTCTCTGCCTCAGTCTTCCGCTACCTTTATATTCTCTGCCTCAGTCTTCAGCTACCTTTATATTCTCTGCCTCAGTCTTCCGCTACCTTTATATTCTCTGCCTCAGTCTTCAGCTACCTTTATATTCTCTGCCTCAGTCTTCAGCTACCTTTTTATTCTCTGCCTCAGTCTTCCGCTACCTTTATATTCTCTGCCTCAGTCTTCCGCTACCTTTATATTCTCTGCCTCAGTCTTCCGCTACCTTTATATTCTCTGCCTCAGTCTTCCGCTACCTTTTTATTCTCTGCCTCGGGTTCTCTGCCTCAGTCTTTGGCGTCCTCTTTATTCTCTCCCTCAGTTAAATTAATAATCTCTCAATGACGCACATCTAAAAAGGATGTGATTCCAAATATTACAAATTTAATCTGTGCTTGTGTGTGTGTGTGTGTGTGTGTGCGTGTGTGTGTGTGTGTGTGCGCGCGCGCGCGGTTGTGTATGTGTGTGTGTTTGTGTGTTTAGCTGCTTGTTTAACTGTGGTGTGTGTGTGTGTGTGTGTGTGTATGTGAGTGTGTGTGTGTCAGCTTTGTGAAGCCACAAAAGTAGTGTTCCGCAGTTCCTGAATAGGGATGGAAATTGATAAGATTGTATTGATACCTACACCATTATTAATTCTGCTTACTGGTCCGATTCTTAATCTTATTGATTCCTGATCAATTTTCTGTGTGGAAGACAAGCATGCCAACACAGGTATTCAGTGCCAATGCAGCTTATTCATTATCGCTGCATCTGGACACAGCCTGGAATGTCTGCCTAATAACATTTGAGAGTGTTAAAATAAATGGCCATGCTTTTCTTTAAAGGATGTAACTTGGTAAAGAAATATAAAACTGACTGATAAAAGTTCTTTCTTGAAAAATGCCTTGCAACATTTCAGTAAACTTCAAGAATTCCAAAGGAATAAGCTTGAACTAAATATGAAACTGGCACATAAAACCAACAGTTCTTCAGCAGAGAAATGAGCCTGTCTGCTTTCTCTGGGAGGACCCTAGATCCCTCTGGGCTACTGGTGTCTCCAGCTGTCGACAGATAGCTCTCAGATAGGGTGGAGGACACAAGAACACACATATAGACATGGGCAAGATCTGACCGCAGGGGCAGTGTGTCTCTCTTCCACCTCCAGAGAGCAGGGTCCGCTGATACAGGGATGGGGGGGGGGGTTAGAGGTTGACCAATGGACTCCAGTCCATGAGCCGTCTCTTGTTCCCCAGAGACAGCACATTGGTGGGGAAGATGCTAGGTAGCGTTGGCATCGCATCCAATCCCAACCCAAAGTAGTTGTGAGCGACTGAAATCTGGTAGGTGTGCTACTAAATGGTCAGCTGAGTCACAGGAAGTGACATCACTGAGTGCCACCCGTGAGTCAGAGCTGGCTCTGACCACCTGATGTCCCCAAACACTCGTGGTGCATGCTGGGTGGAATGACATCTGCGGTGGCTGTCATTTTAAAATCTGATGGTTTCTATTTTATCTATCTATCTGTCTTTCTTTGTTGTTTTGGTTGTTTTGGGTTGGTTGTTTGTGTGTTGTTTTGGTTTATCTTTGGTGTCGGCGTGTGCAGATCTGCCTGCATAGTAGGGATGGGCATTCGATTAAATTGTCTTAATCGATCGTCGGGAGAATTAACGATCGATTTTCGATTAATCATTAATATTTTTATATTAAAATTCACTATTTATAGGCTATATTAAAATGCAGTGAAAATAGAAAAAACACAGCGTGTTTCCTCATTGAGATATTTATTACAAGATGAACAACTCTTGTGGCAGTTAAACTTACAAGATGGACAACTCTTGTGGCAGTTAAACGTTATCCGTTCAATGGTTACACTTGAAAATATGCGCTGCTGTACTCTTAAGCAGCGGAGCCGACAGCTAGAAGCCGGTGCTCATAAACACAACTGACCTTCGTTTTTTTTTCTCTCTAACTAATTAATCTCACATTTTGAAATTCATTCATCTAGATTCATCGTGATTAAAAGTTTGTTTTCTTCTAAAGACTAAATCTTATAAATTAACGAGTAATCACTTCATTCATTATTTTAGACACTGTTGTTTAATTGTATTTTGTTCGTGCTCTCTCGCCATCAGCCAAGGAATGTATGCGAGACACAATGGTGCCCCTCGACGGTAAATCGTAAGAATTGTCCCCTGAAGCAATTCGAATCACCTCAGTCAGCCCACCGTCTTCAACTATGTTGATGGGCCGACAGTCACCCGCAACCTAAACTGCTACAGCGTTGGTAACCTTTTCACGGACTGGTCTAGTTCATTTCCTAGAAAAGTCGTGGAGTGTGGGTTGGCGACCATCTAACCTGGGACTGCTTTCTGTCGGGTGCTTTGCATTAAGGTGATAACTTAAACACGAGCTGCTTCTGTGATAGCTACATTCAGCTTGACAAATGCTACATACAACTTTAGTTTTGTCGATTGTTCTGTCATTTTGCCTCTTAAACAGAAACTTTCCGCCCAACAATCCCTCAGCTCTCTCCATCTTCAACTACCGTCTCGGTCTCTTCTATCTAACTGACTGCAGACAAGGGGCGGTTTCGTGCCACGGGTCAACGCGCACCGGAAGTAAACAAAGTTGCGTTAACTGCGTTCAAATATTTGATTGCATTAATCTCCGCCACAATAATCTCATAGAATAACGCGTTAACTTTGACAGCCCTAAAATAAATAAATTACACGCACACTACGCAACAGAACATGCATTAGTTTTAATCGATGAAAAAATAATTTCATCGAGGAAATTCTTAATGATCAATTAATCGATC
>NC_045152.1:5116858-5126858 GCF_900700415.2 Clupea harengus | reverse complement strand
TGTTCTGTATTTTCTTGGTGTGTCTCTTGTGTTGTGATGCTGTTGCGGTCCCAGACAGGACTGGTCTCTGTGCTGGTCTCTGTACTGGTCTTAGAGCTGGTCTCTGTGCTGGTCTCTGTGCTGGTCTTAGAGCTGGTCTCTGTGCTGGTCTCTGTACTGGTCTTAGAGCTGGTCTCTGTGCTGGTCTTAGTGCTGGTCTCTGTGCTGGTCTCAGAGCTGGTCTCTGTGCTGGTCTCAGAGCTGGTCTCAGAGCTGGTCTCTGTGGTCCCAGACGGCTGCTGACTGTGGAGTTGATTTGGCTCTTTTAAGGCAAACTTTGAGTCCAGTCGACAAGTGTTGCTCGACAAATATGAAGAGTTTCTGGTGACGGCACAGCACCTGTGGGCTTTCATCGTCTGTTGCTGATAACAAACTGGCTCAGAACAGAACGTATCATTTCTATGGCAACTCAACTACCTAGCTGACTAGCATTATTTAACTAGTTCAAGTCGTGTCAACCGCGGAAGACGGCAGCACAATCCTGAGCGGCACTTTTTGTTTCTTTAAACTCATCAAATCATTAACATTGAACTGATATTTCCCAGACCGTAACGTAAGTCAACGGTATTAACTTTACAGCTGGCACTGCTAGCTGCATAGGATGCTAAAAACATTAGCTAGCCATCTATTAGCTAGTTAGTCTGTGCCAATCTGATGGGGAAGGTCATGTATCGTAGTGTCATCTATTAGGTAGTTAGTCTGTGCCAATCTGATGGGGAAGGTCATGAGGAAGGTCATTTATCGTAGTGTCATCTTGGCGGGGAGCGCTGCAGTATGGTGTTAGGCACAGACAGAACAGTGGCAACCATAGCCGCAGCATCAGGACCACAGAATCTACTTAAGCTGCAAAACTGGGGGCTGCCTGCTTGGCGATTCATCTTCATTCAGCTCACTTGCATTCCAAAAACATCCACCTCCTCTCCCTCCCAATCTCTCTCTCTCTCTCTCTCTCTCTCTCTCTCTCTCTCTCTCTCTCTATCCGGTTCCTCTTCCCACACACACACTCTCTCTCTCTCTCATTGTCCCTCCCCAATTCTCCTCTTTACTCTTCCCCATTCCTGTCTTCCCACCACCCTCCCTCCCTCACCTTGTCTTCCTCTTTGTGGATGGATGTCTGCATCCGATGTAGCAGTGCAGAGGAAGGCAGTCCCTTGCCTGTCAGGATGGTTTGGTGCTTTTTCTCTAAACAAACTGAGACGACGCACTCCTGTGGTGGAACTAATAGAATAGCCAGACAGCATCCCGTTCTGGTTTGTCTGAGGGAGTCGAAGAGAGACTGGGATACCAAGGAAAAGATGCATGGAGGTGTGGACAGATGGAGATAGGGAGAAAGCAAAATGGAAATAGGAAAGACGCAGGTGGACGGAGGACGGGAAAGAGAGAGAAGGGGTGGGTAAGAGAAAGATGGAGAGAAATTATGAAGAAGGAAAAAAGGGATGATGGGATAGAGAAAGGGAGAGAGAGAGAGAGAGAGAGAGAGAGAGAGAGAGAGCTGCAGGATCAGGGCGGTGGTGGTATTGGGAAACTACTCCTGCAGTGACCTCCTGGGAGATGAGAGAGGAGAAAGTGGGGCAGCACAGACAGACACTGAGACAGGAGAGCTCTCTCCCTCTTTCTCTCTCTTTCTCTCTCCCTCTCTTTCTCTCCCCTAATCTCTCTCTCTCCCTTTCTCTCTCTATCTCTCTCCCCCTCTTTCTCTCCCCTCATCTCTCTCGCCTCTCTCTCCCTCTCTCTCTCTCTCTCTCTCTCTCTCTCTCTCTCTCTCTCCCTCTCCCTTTCTCTCCCCTCATATCTCTGGTGGAAACAAGAATCCAGCAAATGGAGGATGTGGCTCAATTGTGGGGGAAATGGAGTGTGTAAAGGAGGGGAGCGTTGCCATTAATGACTTTAGGAGTCTTGTTTTCAACTGGTGAAATGGAATGATTTCAGTGGTATTTATGTGTTTTAAATAAGTCTCTCTCTCCCTGTCTGTATCTCTTTTTCTCTCTGTCTCTCACTCTCGGTCTCTCTCTTTCGCTCTCTATCCCTTTTTCTCTCTCTCCCTCTCTGTCTCTCCTTTTCTCTCTCCTCTCTCTGTTTTGCGTTCTCATTTACACTCCTGCTCACACACCCAAGCCTTCCTTTGACGACACACCAGGTGTCAGACCTTCGGCCTGCAGGTGGTCCCTGGCCATGACAGTGTGCTGACAGCTGTCACAGTGGGAAGGCTCGAACACAGAGAGTTCATCATGGCCGAAGGCCAACACAGTCCTGCTGCATGAGCCAATAACAGGAGACTGTGAAGTCCAGTTTTGGTCTTACCTGATGGGGCCCTCTTTCCTGGCAATGAGCCCATCTGATATTTAATTTTAAAAAGTATTTAAAGTGTTAATCAAAATAGGAAAGTCATTTTGTTCTAGGAAATTAGTACGTTTTATTCAGCTGGACACAAAACCTTGCAGATGTGTGTATATATATATATATTTTGAAGATTCATTTTGCTGTTGTATTGTTTGCTGTTGTATCGTTTATTGAGGCACAGACAGACACAGATACATACACACACACATAAACACACACATATATACAAACCCACATTAACACACCACACCACACACGTCTCAAAATGTTTTTGGTATTCAGGGAAGGAGATGTTTGCGTTTGTGTGCTGGAATTCTAATGACATTATTTGTGAGCTAATATATGTAAAATCCCAACAAATACTAAACAAAGGCTGCATTACATTAATTGCAGGATACTGATCATCACATACTCATACAGAAGTGCATAGCAAATCTTATTTCTTCACAGACGACACAGACTTAAGTGGCATCGGAACTGGCTGCAGTCTTATCAATAATGACTGAATGAGTTTTAGCAGCGATTGCACCATCCAGCGATTGCATGTGTTTCCATGGAAACAGACCAAGGAATACTGTAGCTACGTGTGTATGTGCGTGTGTGTGTGTGTGTGTGTGTGACTGAAATCGGAGTGTGTTGCGTTTGAACACTCACTCTCTGGTTGATGTCACCCAGTGTGATGGCCAAACTGAACAGTTGCTTAGCAACAACAGAGAGATTGTGAGAGGGGAAGAGAGACCATGAGTGAGCGAGAGAGAGAGAGAGCGAGAGAGAGAGTGAGAGAGAGAGAGAGAGCGAGAGAGAGAGAGAGAGAGAGAGAGGAGGCATTTTGCTGAGAGGTGTGGCTTAATCTCAGCAACTGTTGTCAGAGCTGGAGCAGAGAGTGCATGCGTGTGAGTGAGTGAGTGTGTGTGTGTGTGTGTATGTGCATGCATGCACATGCTGTTCAAACGAGGAATACCGTTTGATGGAGCGCGTGTGTGAGTGGCAGAGAGTGTGAAGGATTAAGCTCGTCTAGCCTGTGAGGAGCGCTCTTCCCTCTCTCTCCCTCTCTCTCTCTCTCTCTCTCTCTCTCTCTCTCTCTCTCCCTCTCTCTCCCTCTCTCTCTCTCTCTCTCTCTCTCTCTCTCTCTCTACCTGCTCTGTGGATTCCGCCTCACATTTCACTGGGAGACGGAGCTGTGGGGACGTAGACACTGGTGCTGTGGACGCCTCTCGGTGGCCTCACCTGTTGGACTGGAAGCGGGTCTCTGGCGGTACCGTAGCCGGGGAGACTGGACCGTGGATGTCTGCGGCTGACGGAGGACTGGCCGTTCAAGCCCCCGGTGGCAGAGGCGATGCCTTCGCGGTAACGCCGATCGACAGGGTGAGAGAGAGACAGAGTCCAGTGGGCTTGCATGAGGGAGAGGGGCAGAGAGGGGCAGAGAGGGGGAGAGAGGGGGAGAGAGAGGGAGAGAAGGGGATACTGGGTAGAGGCGAGAGGGAGTGGGAGAGGGAGCACTGCGGTCAAAGACTATTGTTCCCGCTCACTGTGTGTGTCGATTTGGCGGTCTCTGTGTTTCTCTCTCTTTCCTTCTGTTCTTGCTCTTCTCCCTGCCGTGTGTGGGTGTGGGTGTGTGTGTGTGTGTCACTGTGTCACTGTGTGTGCATTTGTGTGTGTGTCACTGTGTGTGTGTGTGTGTATGTTTGTGTGTGTTTGAAGACTGATGCTGACAGTTTCACTCTCAGCTCTGTAGGTCCCAACCGCCTGCGCTGGCTCTCCGATTAGAAGTGCTCTGTGCTCTGAGAGAGAGAGAGAGAGAGAGAGAGAGAGAGAGAGAGAGAGAGAGACCACGGGACAGTTCCACCCTTCAGACGTTTACTCAGCCCCTGCAGGAGAGAATCACTTCAGTGTCCCCTCTCTCGCTGATCTGCAGGGACTGATGGGAGATCAGGGACTCCCTTGTGAGTGGATAGAGCTAATACTACAGCACCGTTATGAACTGAGTCAGTGTTGAAGGGGGAAGTAGCTACTAGAGGAGGTGATGGGAAAAGGTGTTTCCTTTTCTACCAGGAAGGGAGGAGATGTAATGGTTCCTTGAGTGAAAGTGTTTTTCTAAATGAGCTTCTCTGTGTTTGCGTGTGTGTGTGTGTGTGTGTGTGTGTGTGTGTGTGTGTGTGTGTGTGTGTTTATGCATTGTTGTTGTTCTTTTCTCAATGAGCTTCTCTGTGTGCGTGTGTGTGTATTTATGTGTTGTTGTTGTTCTTTTCCTGGTAAAGGGAAAACAGCTGCACTAAAAGTAAGAAAAAAACTCCCACTTGGTCTTGAGAGGTGAGCTGTGTTGAATAGCATGAGAGAATCCGTTAGAGCCAAAGGGGGTCATGCTATTGAAATGCTAATTTGTGTGTGTGTGTGTGTGTGTGCGTGTGTGTGTGTGTGTGTGTGTTTGCATCATTAAGTGTGCATGTTGTATGCTCATGGGCGTGAGAGATTGTGTCACACAGCCTCACCCCAAATGATGGTGACACCATATTTACCGACTCTGTTCAGCTCCAACGACCCCAAACATACACCGAACACACCCACCCACACACACACACACACACACACACACACACACACACACACACACACACACACACACACACACACACACACACACACACACACCCACACCCACACACACACACACACACACACACACACCCACACACAGGCTTGCATAGTTAGTCCTCTTTCAGATTGGATGAGTTTCTTGGGGTCTAATCTGTCTAAAGTTCAGATTTAATCAGTCCACAATTTAGTGAGTTTTTCCCCAGAGGAATATTCAGTTATTGAAAGCATGTTTGGGGAAATAACCAGTTAGAGAAGCCAGTGCTTCTGATGTATATTAGAGTCATCAGCAGACAGCCGGGTTCAGCTGGTTTAATGTCTAGCTTCTACCTCACACAGTAATATGTGTCTGTGTGTGTGTCTTAGGGGGACCTTCTGGAGTGCACAAGAATGTTAAGGTTTTTTTTTGGGGGGGGGTTCTGAAGGCGCCAGTGATATTTGCTGGTGATTGGGGTGTGTGGGTGTGTGAGTTTGGGGGGGTGGGGATGTTTTGAATACAGCTGATATATAGCAGAGGGTTGGAGAAAGGAGGGGTGCTCCGGAGACAATAAGGACCCCATGTTTTGCATGGGGGGGGTCTCCCAGAATGTATACGGAGAAAAGGGGGTGTGTGGGGGGGGGGGGGGGGGGGGTAGAGGAGGTTCTGTCTGACAGTCTGACGACCACCTGCCGAGTGTGTTTGGGCTGCAGCAGCCACACCAGTGTCAGGGCTCGCCTGTGACAGCTCAGAAAGGAGGTTTTGCTTTTGGGAGAAAGGTCAGTCAACAATGGCTGGGGCGTCCATTGAGATTCCTCCCGTGGCCGGTTGTCTAAGACTCTCCCAACGCTGCTTTGTTTGGCTCCGGCCTCTCGAACTGAAAGCTGAGGCTGGTTAAACTTTAACAGGTGGGTTGGGTGGACGCCACCAGGCTGTGATAAGACTGGGAGCTTGACAATGCGATTGCATTGAGTTGACTGCGAGACCTGTTGAAATGCTGTTTTCACTGTGGCTCGCCAGGGCGTCTTCCCTCATATGCTGGCACACAGTAGGGGATTAAGCATTATTATCGCAATATGAAGCAGCGTAAGGGCATATTGACTTTTTTATTTTATTGTGTATATAAATGCCATCTCCCAATGTCCTCCCGAAGGTTATGGATTTCAAACTAATTTTTAAGGCTTTTATCCACCCCTTCATAACCCCCCTTCTCTCTCTCTTTCTCTTTCTCTCTCTCTCTCTCTCTTTGACAAGGCAGATATCGATCTGTTGTGATTTGCAGTTTCTTCCTTTTATTGTTATTGTCAGGCAAGTTCTCCTCCCCAGCAGCTCTCTCTTGGAGCTCAGACAGAAGCATGATTCAGTGCTATTGTCTGAAGTGGGAGGTTAATTGCTGTTCACTGGCATTCTCTTGTGTGTGAGAACACGTTGCCAGGTGCCATTATGAGTAGTGATTGCCTGTTTCTTTCTGCCATTGGTTCATCAGCCAGAATAGGACTGTCACTCCCGGAGTTAAAAAAAACAATTGTAACTTCAGCAATTAACACTTACAGTTTTGTTTGTTGTTTGTTTTGATTAGATACGTGGCCTAGCAACAGTTGAAATGACCGTCACTATACCTAATGGGACAAACACGTAGAACAGCATGTACCTGTACAGACCATGGGATGAATGCCACAGAGAGGCAGGTTGTAGTCTGGTTGTTGTCTGCCTTCCTAAACAGAGCTCAGTTTCAGTCTAGCACCTGGGAGATCCTCGCCAGTTCTGATCCTGACCAGTGGTGTCTCACTCACACCGGCTCAGCAGAGACAGAGACCCCACAGCAGCACCATTAAAATCTCTGTGTTCAGTGTGTTTATGTGTGTGTGTGTGTATGTGTATGTGTGTTTATGTGTGTGTGTGTGTGTGTGTGTGTATGTGTGTGTGTTCAGTGTGTTTATGTGTGTGTGTTCAGGGTGTGTGTGCGTGTGTGTGTGTGTTTATGTGTGTGTTTGTGTACTTGTGTGTTTGTGTGTGTGTGTGAATGTGTGTGTGTGTGTGTGTGTGTGTGTGTGTTGTGATGGAGAAGGGCTCATATGCTGGAGTGAGTGGGGTGGGGTGGGGTGGTGTAGGGTTGGGGTGTCCGTCCTCCCTGACCCTCTGTGGAACACCACACTGCCTTGACCTTGATTCACTCCTTAACAGGGTCAGATTATGGAGGAGGCTTTTCAAAGACTGCCTCTAAAAATAACACGAGCTGGAGAGAGGTGCTCCTCTGTAGGCTGCCGCCCGATCCGCATAGCGCTGGATTATGACTCATGGACTGCCTGTGCCTCTGTGTGCCTCCATCCTCTCTATTGTCTGCTGTGTGTGTGTCTCTCTCTCTGTGTGTGTGTGTGTGTGTCTGTCTCTGTGTGTGTGTGTGTGTCTGTGTGTGTGTGTGTGTGTGTCTCTCTGTGTGTGTGTGTGTGTGTGTGTGTGTGTGTGTGTGTGTTTCTGTGTGTGTGTGTGTGTGTGTGTGTGTGTGTGTGTGTGTGTGTGTGTGTGTGTGTCTGTGTGTGTGTGTGTGTGTGTGTGTGTGGGGGGGGGTAGATTCCTACCAAAACCCTGTCTTTTCCATTCAGTCACAGAGATGTTAACAGTTTCTCACCTCTCATCTCTTTTATGTGTGTGTGTGTGTGTGTGTGTGTGTGTGTGTGTATGTGTTTGTATGTGTGTGTGTGTTTTTGTGTGTGTGACACGTGCGAATCCTTGTATTCATTAGAGAGTCATTGTTTTCGGCATTGCTCTTCTGGTTGGTGGTTGGTTGAGTACTGTGTTCAAGTGTCCTACAGTGGGGCAGGAGATGCCAGTGTGAGGTTACGCTGTGCTGTATTTGTGTGTGTGTGTGTGTGTGTGTGTGTGTGTGTGTGTGTGTGTGTGTGTGTGTGTGTGTGTGTGTGTGTGTGTGTGTGTGTGTGTGTGTGTGTGTGTGTGTGTGTGTCTGATGTGTGGCACTCTTTTTGGTTTCTTTCCTGAGGCGACATAATTGCTGCAGTATCTTTTCTTGTCCTCCTCCTCCTCTACACACACACACACTTGCACACACAAACACACACACACTCTCTAAAGCTCTGACATGGTATACCCCTAGGAACACTGTTAAAAGAGCAGAGACACTACTAATAGTGTCTATTTTACACAGCTGAATTCAAAGTCCCTTTTCTTAGTTATCCGCTATCCTGTCAGACAAAAAAGGCCTCGTTTCGACATTCAAGGACCAAAACAACACATGCAGAAAGACATACAATCACACTTACTCATGTATAATCAAACACATACACACACGTAAACACACACACACACAAACACACACACACAACCAGACACAATACCTACACACAGCTTGCCCTTGACACAAAAACTATTAGCTGAGTGCAGTGGTTAAGCCCTAGTATACAATATTATTTTTCTTAAGTCATAATATATCAGCCTTTACTGCAGGTTGCTCCTACAATTCATCTTATCCACAGTCAATCTGTGAATATAACCAGAATATGTAATATATCAAGATTGATGAAGTCCCTCTCCTGCAGCCAACACTCACATGCCCACGTGCTTTCAATGCCAAGCAGCCACCAATGACACTGTGTGTGTGTGTGTGTGTGTGTGTGTGTGTGTGTGTGTCTGTGTGTGTTTGTGTGCGTCTGTGTGTGTGTGTAGTATAGTGTATCTGATATCTTGTAGAGTACTGACATAATCAAATAGATTTGGACAGAATTGAAACTAACCAGGATTGAAACTAACTCTACTTGGCTGTTTATGTCATAACCATGTGGGGTGAATTATAGTTTGTGTTGTGCTGTGAGACATGACGGTGTAGCTTGGACTACACACACACACACACACACACTCTCACACACACACACACACACACACACACACACACACACACACACACACACACACAGACACACACACACACACACACACACACATATACATATATTGCGAATGCCACACTAGTGTTATCTATTCTTTATTCTGTTGCCGTAGTTTAGGTGTTTCCCTGCAAGTTCACATGAAGTTTCTGATGTGCTAACTGCATGGATTTGGACTTTTTCTTTAACAGTATTCTGTGTCATGAAATACTTTTCATTATAGAGATTCAATGTCTTTATTTTAATCACATGATTGCAATTTCGAGATTCAGAACAGAAACATGCTAATCGAATTCTAACATTAGAAGTGGTTAGGCTTCTGTCAACTCCCTCACATAATCATTAGAGACTAGCTAACTTCATTGTCAAATATGTAATTTCCTCATTTGTTCTCATCCACTGTAGTGCATCCTATCTAGCTGACTGTAGCAACAGCCTACATACCCAGCTAAACACGCCAGCAACTCATGACGTGTGCCATCCACTGTGAAACAAATGGGCACAGTGCAGGACTGCAGTGTTTGCTTAACTATGCCGGTGATGTGACAGTCAGAGAGCTGCCTTGTGAAGATGTTTATGAAACTCTCACAAAGCTGTGACTCAGCGCTCCCTTCACATTAGCATGCTACGTCTTAGCCTGTTAGCCGTTAGCGTGCAGCGACAAGTCAGACACGCATCCTGACCTCTCTGCTTCTGACTCAGCAGTATTATATAACAATTCCCAAACACAGGCGTGCACGCACATCCACACACACACGCACACACGTACATGCGCGCACACACACACACAAACACACACACATGCGCACACACACACACAAATGCTCATAAAACGTGACAGAAGTAGCCTTGGGATGCTTGGGCATCAGGATGCTGCACTGGTTGTGTAATTAGCATTTCCCTTAACTTTGCAAGTTCAGTTGAAGCCTCTGGAGGGGGTGACTGTTCTGGCTCTTGTCCTGCCTCTTGTCCAATGTTTTAATTGTTCTTTTTTGTGCAAACGGTGATACATTCTCTACCTGGTCCAGCAGTTACTTTGTCACTGATTACATGAGCCTTGAGCCAGGGTACCCAAAACACTGCCACCATTTCAGTGGGCTCTTGTGTTAGCATGTGTTAGCATCTGCGCTCATGGAGCTCATGGTGAGAGAGT
>NC_045152.1:5106858-5111858 GCF_900700415.2 Clupea harengus | reverse complement strand
GGCTCGGAATCCTCAGACGGTGGTCGCCACGACGACAAGGATGAAGGGCTAGGGGGGCTCTTCCTGCCGGGAAACAAGTCAGTCTGAAATGAACATATTCTGGTTTTGAGATGTATTCTTTTTTTTACATCTGTTTCCATTGGTTCTTCAGTTAGTCCCATAGTTCTGTTGCTAACAATTTTAATGTTTTAATGGAAAAATAACACAGCTGTAGCAAGGAAAAATCTCTGGCAAATCATCCCATAATAAGAGGCCCAGGGACTAGTTTAGTGTAGTGCTGAATGGTGTGGCCATGGAGATAGCAGGTGAACGGACCTGGGCCAGCCCTGGGCCGAATCATCTCCACTGTCGGCTCTACCCGGCTGCTGACTCCACTGTTTCAGTGCTGTATTGAGCTTATTGTTACACCAGGTTTTTATTGCCCTTAGCTTGACTGTTCTCTCCCTTGTACGTCGCTTTGGACAAAAGCGTCTGCTAAATGACTAAATGTAAATGTTCTACAGTCTTGGCTCTTTCCCTCACACCACGAGGAGCTGTAAAGACAGACTTACTGGCGGTGCTGGGCTAGGCTAATTACGCTGAAATGTGTTTACATTCTGAGTCGTTATAGCCAAGAATATTTCCTGTTTGTTTTAGCGACCAACTGAGACGTAAACCATTATAGATAACATCTTCCTGCGTGTGCGGATCCAGTGAAATAAGACAAAATGTCTCCCCACACCTCAGGTCAGCTGCAGCTGTATGTGTGTGTCTTCATGCACTGATGTGAGATTGCCTCAGTATGCAGATATTCAGATTCAGTTCCCAATTACAAAAAGTGTTTCTGCAAGAGGGTGAAAATGAAGTATATCTCCTCATATTGGTCCCCTACAGTTAATATATTGCGTTGTGAAGTATGTGCTTGAAGTATGTGCTTATTCTGCAACTTCATTTGGATGGCCTACAGAAATATTTTATAAATCATCATACAGATAACTGAGGAATGCAAATAATCTTAGATTTGGGGTCAGGATTAGTATCAGGTAATGCTCAAGGTTGGTTGGCTGTTGACAGGAAGCTGGGCTTAGCTGACAGATGTCAGGAAAGTTTGTTGAATATTTGCTTTGTTGACTTAAGCATCCCTGAATGTCTCATCAGTTTCAACTACTACCACACCTGATTATCCAGCATTTAGGAACAGATTTCATATCTACACACAGACTTCACGTTAAACAGTACAAGATCACCAATGGCAATGTGGTAGGGTTAGCACATGGTTAATAATGCCATCACTAGCTCACTCACTTCTCATTGGCTGCCATGGGATTTCAACCAATAGCTCTTCAGTTGCCAGCTCAGATTTTCCGTTGTAGAGCCACCTGGCCTCCATGCTAAAGGTGACGATATACAGTGTTACGGACCGATGTTGTTTGGTCAACAACAACACATTTTTATCTGGAGAACTTAAATCATCAGCAGGCAACTTGTGGTGAATATCCAATCAGAACATTAGGAGCTGACCATGTGATCGCCTGGCAACATTGCTCGATCAGTTACCCCATGTATCATCATCTGTCTATTGGCCTTTCAGCTCCGGTCAGCTGATCCCCTCAGCTTCTGCGTCCGTCATCTCCAACGAGGAGCAGTTTGAGGACTACGGCGAGGGCGAGGATGTGGACTTCACTCCCAGCAGCCCCTGCCCTGACGACGAGACACGCACCAACGGCTTCTCCGACCTCGGCTCCTCGCTACCCTCCAGGTGTCTGTTTTCTCTAATGTGTTTACACACACGGTTCTGATGGTGTGTTTTGTGTTTGTTCTGCCTGTGTGTTCTAACGGTGTGTTCTGCCTGTGTGTTCTAACGGTGTGTTCTGCCTGTGTGTTCTGACGGTGTGTTCTGACTGTGTGTTCTGACTGTATGTTCTGATGGTGTGTTCTGACGGTGTGTTCTGATGGTGTGTTCTGCCTGTGTGTTCTGCCTGTGTGTTCTGCCGGTGTGTTCTGACTGTGTGTTCTGCCTGTGTTCTGACTGTGTGTTCTGCCTGTGTGTTCTGACGGTGTTCTGACTGTGTGTTCTCTCTTGACGCCTGCGCTCCTCAGTGAGGGTCAGACTCCTCAGAAGATCCGGCACCTGTACAACAGCGAGCTGCTGGATGTCTACTGCACCCAGTGCTGCAAGAAGGTCAACCTGCTGAATGACCTGGAGGCGCGACTCAAGAACCTGAAGGCCAACAGGTCAGTGCAGGGAGCTGTCACACCTAGCTACTTACTGAGGGGCTTTTGGCTGCAAGTGTAGATGATGTGAGGGAGGATTTAGGTATTATTCTGAGAGTATGAATACATTATTCTGAATATGTTACATATTATTCTGAATATGTTATTGAAGACCTCCACTGACACACATTCAGTGCTGTAATATGTGTGTCTAATATGTATGTTTGGTGGCGCATGACATTAAAGACCTCATAATGGTTTAGTGACCGAATATATCAAAAACAAAAACATTGCGACTGTCAAAATGTCCATTACGAAGAACTCTCAGACATGTAGGAATGTTGACATAAATATGGGCATAAATATGGGCATAAATATGGACATAAATATGCAAGACCTCACAGACCTCACTCAACTTGATTGCCCAGGTTTTCCCATCTGGGTCTGAGTCACCATAAGCTCCAGCTCTATCTGGGCTCCAATTTATCAGCAGTTGCAGTAGTGCTTTTGACATCCTTTATATTTCAGCTTGACCCTCTCCCTGAGATTGTGTGTGTGTGTGTGTGGTGTGTGTGTGTGGTTTGTGTGTGTGTGTGTGTGTGTGTGTGTGTGTGTGTGTGTGTGTGTGTGTGTGTGTGTGTGTGTGTGTGTGTGTGTTGTCTTCAGACTGGTTCTATGTCTCCTGCTGTGCAGATAAGCATTATTACTTGGAAAGGGGCTGTGAGGAGACAGGATGGTAAATGAACGATTAAAAAAGTGTGTGGGTGAGGGGTGTGTGTGTGTGTGAGTGGGTGAGGGGTGTGTGAGTGTGTGTGTGTGTGTGTGTGGGTGAGGGGATGTGTGAGTGGGTGAGGGGTGTGTGAGTGTGTGTGTGTGTGTGTGTGGGTGAGGGGTGTGTGAGTGTGTGTGTGTGTGTGTGTGTGTGTGGGTGAGGGGTGTGTGTGGTGTGTGTGTGTGTGTGTGTGGTGTGTGTGTGCGTGTGTGTGTGTGTGTGTGTGCGTGTGGGTGAGGGGTGTGTGTGGTGTGTGTGTGTGTGTGTGTGTGTGTGTGAGTGAGGGGTGTCTTTGTAAATGTTACAGGACAGGGAGCTGTGTATACTTAAGTAGTGTGTGTGTGTGTGTGTGTTTATGTAGATGGGCCTCGATTCAGAGCAGGATTTATAACTTGCCTCACTTTTTCCTTCATCAAACACACACACACACACACACACACACACACACACACACACACACAGCATTCTTAATAGTGGAAGGGCTTCATTTGGATCTGTTTCCATGGTTACCACAGTATCGTAGTTTAAACCAAAGTAGAAGCTGTTTTCGCTTGTCATGAGGCTGTGTGTGTTTGTGTGTGTGTGTTTGTGTGTATGTGTTTTATAATACCATCTCACATTCTCGAGGAATCTCTCCTGATTTCCCGTCCTCCTGGCAGATTTGAAACATGCTGCAGGATCTCCTAATGGCTTTAGTTAGGGCTCTACACTGGCGCTCCGTGCTCGTGTTGCCATGTTTGGACTGAACCAACACTACAGTAAGCCATGTGTGTGATGAAGAGGCGTAGTGGGGGGGAGGGGGATACCCCCCTAAATCCGCGGGTCCTCCTGCGCTAAGCAGCTCGAGTGGCACTCAAATCTTAACGGCCGAGCTGAAGTCTACTCATGGGAAGCACCACAACCCCACGGCTTCATCCAAACCTCTGGCGGATAAGAGGAAGACAGCTACCATCTTCTCTTCAAAGGAGAAAATAAAATCCACGCGAATTAGCATTAGCCTACATAGGCATAATGTGTTATGTGCATATGTGGTGAATTCATAGCCCCATTGTTGAACACTCCTGGTAATTTGGTTGGCTATAATTGCAAGCTTAATACAGCACTGTCTAAGTCAGGAGCGTGAGCAATTCATCACGGGCCCAGGGATGCAGAGACGAGTGCTCATGATCCCTCCTGATATTTCTCATCATTATTCCCGGAGCGTAATAGCTAGCCAGAGGAGTGTTTATGAGGGTTGTGTATTAGACAGGGTGTGGGGGTTCTGTGTGTGTTCACTGCAGTGTTTACAAGGCCTGTGGGGATTGTTGGGTTAGCATCCCTGTGACTGATAAGAGAGGAGAGAGGGTGACACGTACACACACACACGCACGCACGCACGCACACACACACACACACTCACACACACTAAAGGCGTGACAGTGACAGACGAGATAGGCCGAGTCTTACCTGAGGCCTGTGTGTTGATGATGTAACAGTGAGAGGATAGAATGACGTGTCCCCTGACGTTGCGTAACATTTCCCCGGTAACACCCCACCCACTATATTTAGCACAGGTGCACTATTTTTGCCCCATTCCACCTCCTCCTAAGTGATGTGATTATCAGAGTAATCCCTGCACCCAGCAGCAAGCTTAGGGCTCAGAGCCAGGATGGGGACTAGTGGGTGGCTAGTGACTAGTGCCCCCTGTAAGCTTACTGTATCTGTTTCTGCGACTGAACAGTCGGCACTCCATTTTGGCTCAAGAGCACTTTAGGCTGCTCTTTTAAATGAAGGTCAAGTGGGGCCTGAGGAGATGTTGGCTGGGGGAGGTGTATGGTGCTCCCCCACAGATTTAGAGTGGAATCCAACTCCAGGAAAGAGAAACAAAAGGGATGGAGAGAGAATGTGGAATGTGGAAGATGGAAAAATGTTCTATGATTATGCAGTATATATATATATATATATATATATATATATAAATATATAGTGTAAAAATATAGTGTATGTGTCTCTTCATTTTGACAGAATATGAGAGGAGGTCAGATTTAAAGATTTT